>NC_052624.1:208271687-208571687 GCF_016161935.1 Mauremys reevesii
TGCAACATCCCTTGACCTGGCCAGCAAGTTCTGAAAGAAAGAGACCCACATCTCTCAAGCTAAGCCTCTCCCTTGCATTAGTGAAAAGATGGCTAAAAAGAGAAGTGTATCTAAATCCCTAATGGGGAGGAGGACTAGGAAGATGGTGGACATAGAAGAGAGGAGATTCTCAGGACTTCTCTTTTGAAAGGCTTTGCACACCACGATTCAGAAACACTATTTTTAGAACAGGTACTGGCCATCTGATTAGTCAAACAGGCAACCTTCGGGGGCGGGAAGGAAGGACAGGCATGAGAAGTGATAGGAGTAAGCTTCTGAAATGAACCATACTTGATCAAATATTGTCACAAGAATCCAGGTCAAAAAAGGCTAATAAGGTCTGGTGTGTAATATGAATAAGTTATGTAAAGTCTTGAAAGAAATCTATACATTCTTGCCTTAAAAACTGACCAACCTAATGAATCTGGAATATTTCATCTCCAGTTCAGACAATTTATTTTACATCATTCATTACATCCGTTGGGAAGACTAGTATGATTAGATAAAACTCAGCTATAGGGTTAAAAAAATTAAGGGATTTATTTAACTTTGCTTTAATGCAATAGCACTGTAGAATAACAATCTAAGACTCATTCTTAGTACAGTTCTGAGAGCATGCAGTCAAGCTTCAGCAAGAAGAAAGGTGTTTACTTTCACTAATGGATGAGTATAATGGTTGTGCTAGATAATCTTTATGTTAATTGCCAACAGATTTTATATTAATTAACCTATGCAAATTAACATCTGAAGGTTTTTTGTTTGTAAATCGAGACAGTTCCAATAGCAACCTAAGGGTATGTTTTCACTAGCAATGTTAAGGCGGCACCAGCGCTTGGAGAGAGCTCTCCCAGCACTGTAAAAACCCGCCTCCCCGAGGAGCATAGCTACCAGCGCAGGGAGTGCAGCTCTCAGTGCTGGTGCACTGTCTACACTACCACTTTACAGTGCTGAAACCTGCAGTGCTCAGGGGTATGTTTTTTCACACCCCTGAGTGAGAAAGTTGCAGCGCTGTAAAGTGGCAGTGTAGACAAGGCCTAAGAAATGACTAACCTTCAACTCCCCAAAAGAGGGGAAAAAAACCAACCATGTTTCGAGGCAGTCAGCATGAAAATGAATAAAACCTAAAAATTTAGTTTAAATTTGGGCCCAAATGACTAAGGAATATATTCCAAGTTCTAACGATTTATTTCTAAACTAGTCAAGCTTTTACATTTTTTAAAATAATGATTTAATTTATAAACATACAATACAATTTTGCTCAGTTGCTATTACAGTAAACTTAACATTCAAGTTAAAACCCCTCTCTCTCAAAGTTGGCATTCTAGATAAGACTTACTTGTGAAACATTGTTTACTATTAAGAGTGGGCCCCATTAAGTATGGGGATAAGAAACTGGCAAAGAGTATTTAAGTCTAATAAAAATAGAAAGAATAGAGTAAAAAAGTCAGACGACCCATACTTCGACAGATTTAAATATAAACCTTTAGTGTTGTAACTTTTTAGTACATGGTCATTTATTCTCCAAATGCAGTTTTTCCTGCCCTTCAATTTCCTCTCAGCATCATGCACCACTTGTGAAATTGCCCAACACGACACCTACTTCCAATATGGTGTTCATACTCTTTGGGAAACACAGAGTAGGGAGAAATCTGCCTATCCATGACCAGGACAAACAGATCTCAATGATCTGTGTCAGCAATTTGACAGAGCAGAGCTCAAGCCTAAAAAAGCACTGGCTTCATTTTAACTGGTTCCTTCTTCCAGATTACACTGAGGCTTTATCAGGTGTCTTTCTGTGCACAGCACAGAGGAGCTCCCTTGCAGAGCAAGCTAGACCTGCTGCCAACAGCCCTTTTTGTAGCTTTCAGGTTACACTCTTATCTGATAAGAATCATAATGCTTCCTAAGTTGAAAAGCTTCTGTGAAAGTCCATGTGCTCTAGAGTTCAAAACAACATTCCTGAGCAATCTTATCTCCTGTAAAAAAAACAGGAGTACTTGTGGCACCTTAAAGACTAACAAATTTATTTTAGCATGAGCTTTCGTGAGCTAAAGCTCACTTCTTCGGATGCATAGAATGGAACACACAGACAGGAGATATTTATACATACAGAGAACATGAAAAGGTGGAAGTATGCATACCAACAGGCATGTTGGTATGCATACTTCCACCTTTTCATGTTCTCTGTATGTATAAATATCTCCTGTCTGTGTGTTCCATTCTATGCATCCGAAGAAGTGAGCTTTAGCTCACGAAAGCTCATGCTAAAATAAATTTGTTAGTCTTTAAGGTGCCACAAGTACTCCTGTTTTTTTTGCGGATACAGACTAACACGGCTGCTACTCTGAAACTTATCTCCTGTGTGGACTTTCAGTAGGTTTCTTGCATATTGTGTGTTTTCTGATTGCAGCGAGAGGGGAACAAGTTTTTGAAGTTAATGTAATACTGATACACAGGAAACTTACTCCCAGAAAGTGCTTTCACCTTGTAGCTATGCAGATTCTCTAGTAAGGCAACAGTGTAACTTTCAGTTTGGTACATTGCACTTTAGAGTGTGAAACCTAATCATTGAGGCCAAGACGAACCTGCCTATGTGGTGGGGTTTCATAATGGAAAGAAAAGAAGCCTTCCCAATTACCCATTAACTGGAGTAGACTTAAGATTCATAGATAAGGGCAGAAGAGACCACTGCGATCATCTAGTCTGACTTCTTGTATAACAGAGGCCAAAGAACTTTTCTGAATGTATATTAGATATTTGTGACTTGGGGCTTGTCTTCACTATGGGGGTAAGTTGACCTCAGTCATGCTACTACAGGTAAGTGAATAACAGATGGAGTTGATGTAGCTTAGGTCGACTTACCCCAGTGTCTTCATTGTGCTGTGACTTACTTTACTCTTCTCTGGGAGCTGGAGTCGACCGGAGAGCACTCTGCCATCGATTTAGTGGGTCTTCATTAGACCCACTAAATTGACACCCACTGCATTGATTCCAGCAGTGTCAATCCTCCCTGGTAGTGAAGACAAGCCCTTAGTTCTATTCTAAATTTATCAAACTTAAATCTCCAACCACTGGCTTGTATTATACCTTGATCTAATAGAATGATCCTGGCTGACCTGTCACTGAGCTTCCCAGATTTGATTCAACAGACCTAGTCACTAACCCATCTGAAGTACTGTGGTGAATCTGGAAAGTTTTCTACTACAAGTATAAAATGAGACTGGGGAGAGCTCTGGATGTTACAGGATCCTCGGAGGACTAAAGAGAAAATGCCTTTGCTCTACTGAATCGATTGGCTCTTGGAGTCACCCTTGGTCTTTTCGGTTGTGAACACAGCATAATCAGCAAGTTAAAAAAACAACAACGAAACAAAAAAACTCAGACTTCTCAGTTCACATTTTGGTCCTCTTTTGAGATAGCCACAACCATAACTTATCACAACTTATATATTTTACCTACCATTCCAATACATTTTCTTAAGATACTCCAAATACTGAAGTCATTCCTGGAAAACATTGGAGATGGCAAGCTTGTTCTAAGGGGGGGAAAAAAGCAAACTGCATTTATTTTATCTCTTATCAAAATAATCTCAGTTGTTAACAAGGCTGCAGAATGTATTAATACTATTCTAGTTTTAAGGCGCTCAGAATTGACTTATTGATAAGACAGGCCGACACAAGTTAAGTGTTCTTTATGTTACGACAGGTAACTTTTGGGAGCTTTCATGAAAAAATTGTTAGGTAACTTTCAGTTAGTCCCCCTAGAACAGTGGTTCTCAAACTAGGGCCGCTGCTTGTTCCGGGAAAGCCCCTGGCGGGCTGGACCAGTTTGTTTACCTGCTGCTTCCGCAAGTTTGGCTGATCGCGGCTCCCACTGGCCGCGGTTCGCTGCTCCAGGCCAATGGGGGCTGCAGAAAGGATGGCCAGTACGTCCCTCGGCCCGCGCCGCTTCCTGCAGCCCCCACTGGCCTGGAGCGGCGAACCGCGGCCAGTGGTAGCCGCAAATTGGCCAAACCTGCAGATGCAGCAGGTAAATAAACTGGCCCGGCCCGCCAGGGGTCTTACCCTGGTGGGCCGCGTGCCAAAGGCTACCGATTCCTGGTATATAGGAATCTGTGGAAAACAAATTAAGTTTTGTACTAATTTGCTACAAACTATACAATAATATTTATTCACCTTTTGAAGTGTGGGAGTTCAGTGAGAGAGGAAATTGGTGTTAATGAATAGAAAGCTCCTTGTGGATCAAACATGAAAGGAATCACATATTTTAATAGATCTGCTATTCTAAACTTCAGTAAGCTGAAATGAAGTGAACTGGTCATCCTGAAGCCTACTAAGTGTAAACACTTCCTTTGCTGATGCTTTTGTGTGTGTCCAGAAGAGGACAGTGTCCACCAAGTAATTAAATTTGATCTACTTGTAGTATTTAATTAAAGAATAGACTGGAACAGAGACAATCTGTGAATCTGCATTTAGCAATGAGCACTTCTGCATAGAAAGCTATGAATATATTTTACCTTGCCGATTTATATACGAGGGTGGGTTTAAGAGAGGAATATTTGTTTTTCAATAAAAGTATCCAATCACTGGCTGCTAGCAATGTGTAAATCGGCAAGGGATTGTTTCCCCACCAAGCCAGGGGAAAAGAAAAAAAAAATCATTCTTGTGTGTGAAAGTAATCTTTCATGATTAAGCCCATTTCCTTCATTGCTTATAATTACATCAGCTACATTTGAAAGTGATGTCTGCTCTTTTCTCCATAATGCGCTCACATTTATTTTGTTGCTACAATACAAATTTTGAATGGATCAAAATGTTTTCAGGGAGTAAAAATTATAGACCTACAGATATGGAAAAATAAAGATAGCCAAATATTAGGCCAACCCATATTGACAGTGTCCCACTAAATACGAGAAGGATTGTAAACTAGAAGATTACCTTCAGTATCTGTAAGCAGATTTCCTTTCAGAAGTCATTTATAGAAGGCAAACAAGATCAAGAAAGTTTCAGAAAGTTAACTTTAGCTTTGCATAATGAAAATATTTGTTCTACTGTACAGGATAACTAGCAGCAATGAAAGTGGCATGATTTTAAAGGGTCGCGCCTCAAAAAAGTCACTTCTGTCTGAAAAGCATTACTAGTAGGTAACACAAGATTAATATTTAGTTACAGTATATTTATTTTTCAGCTTGTTTACTTTATGCATTTTACACTGTTACACTGTCTCCCCATAGACAAACTCTCTCGTGTGAGAAAGACCCATGAATAAAAAAAGAAAAAAGAAAAGAAAAACAAAACATTTTTAATCATTAAAAACAAACAAAAAAAAAAAAAAAAAACACCCCCACCATGGCAGGGAAACTCACTGGCAGCTGTAACAAGCTACTTTTAACCCAGAATGCTTTTGACAGCAAACAAATGTAACACTGGAGAATGGGGCTGGTAAAAATATTAGCAGGCTGGATATGCAACATTTGTTCAAGGATCTCCAGCAAGAGACTTAAGTTGAAAGGCAAACCAGAAAGCAAGCAAGAGTTAAAATAGTAAAAAAATTGAGGCCACTGAGATATACTAGTCTGAACGGTGTCCAATATAAAGGAAATCAGATAAGTAACAAGTGCCAGCAGTTATGTCAAACTATGAAGATGAATCTGTTTAAGCCTTTTAGAGCCCAATTCAGTTCTCCTCTTGCATACTTAACCTCTGTTAGCTTCACTTCTCTTATTAGGTGCTACATACATCTCCTCAAAGCATTCTAAGATTTGTGTTAGTTTGGTGATCACCAAACTAAGTTTTTGCACTTTGAGGACAGATTGCATCTAAGGGATATATTCTAAAATAAGCATCAAGTGGTCTGCATTTAAACAGCATTTTGTGTAAAAAAAAAAAAAAAGTGTGCCTACAAGTCCAGTTATATAATATGAACAGAACAGTAGTTCAGTTGTGGTGTAATTACTGTATATACTTGTTCATAAGCTGAATATTTTTGGTAAAAAAGTGACGCGTCAAAGAGCGGGTGTCAGCTTATAAATGGGTCTACACCAAAATTTGATGATTTTAAAAACTCTATGGAATCATTGAATTGAATATCTAATACATTGTCATTTTGTTTACCTGGAGTGTCTGCAGGCATGGAGCCCCTCAGCTCCCTGTGGCCGTGGTTCGCCATTCCCAGCCAATGGGAGCTACAGGAAGTGGCGCCACTTCCCGCAGCTTCCATTGGCTGGGAACGGCAAACCGTGGCCACAGGGAGCTGAGGGGCACCATGCCTGCAGACGCTTCAAGTAAACAAAGCATCCTGACCCACCAGCGGCTTACCCTGACGGCCGGGAGCCAAAGTTTGCCAACCTCTGAAATATAGGGTTGGCTTATGAAAGGGTCATACGGTTTTTGCTATTTTTTACCTAACCATCTTGGGGGGGGGGGGTCGGCTTATAAACGAACAGGCTAATGAACGAGTATATACGGTATGTCATGCAGCTAAATGCATTAGCATTGACCAAGAATCCCAAGACAGAGATCAAAACACTGAACAACATTTTCCCCCATGGAAAGTTCTCTTCTAGGCAAAATTTAGATTGGCGGAGCTCTGAGGGGGAACCGACTTGCAACACTATATTTGCAGACACCAAATCCCAAAGCGTTGCCAAGGTGCCAGGTAAAGAGCTGATGTTACTACGCAATATACAAGATATATTCGCTATCTGAGCCTTTCTTCAAGCCATGTGCCACAGCAAATTAGAAATTGTTACAAAAATGGTCACAGCTGTACCAGTTTTAGAAAGAGCACTAAACATTAAAGGATACAGGGCAGGACATGCAGCTAAGGGATGGAAAGGGAGCCTAGTGATCAAAAAGTCTAATGAGAGACATTTGTAGGCAGAAAGTGGAGTAGCATCAGGGGACTGAAGAATGAATAATGGAGCTTAGAGGCTCTAGTCACCTCTTGTTTACAATTCTGACAATGTAGTTTTATAACAAGACTTGTGGAAACTAGCCAAGCTACTGTTTCCTGTACTTCGAGAAAACTGGCTCTCATTTAAACTTTTCCAATGGATTGTATTTATATTCTGTAGCAAACAAATACAGCTGTCATTTTTACAGAGGGTCTTAACTTTTCTTTCCCAGTTTCTAAGGCAACAAAGGGGGATTACAAGTCTCCATTCTGAAACCTCCACTTTCACCTACCATTTTCCTCCTTCCCTCCAGCTGCCACTACAGGACTTTCATCTGTAACTGGGAAGGTGTAGAGAAGAGATCACCAATAATACTTTTTTGTTAATCAGGAAGGGGTCTTAAAAAAACAATATAGTCAGTCAGCATCTTTGCCTGACCCTAGTACTCATCACTCCTTCGTCTTTGCTTGGTTTGGGAGGAGCTGATGTTCAGAGGTGGAACCTGACATCAAGTCTCCTACATTACCATGCACTGCAATGGCCTTTGAGATTTAGATAAAAATGCAGATGTCCAGTAACTAAGGTACCTCTTAATGCACTTGGGATAATACTTTTTAAGGCAGGCATTAAAATAGCATTTTCGCTCATCTGTTAGTAATTGTGATCTTGCTTATTTCCAAAGGGCCAGTTATAGATTGGTACTTTAAAAACATGTCAATGTTGGGACTGGACTGTAATGTACATGTTAAATTGCCTCTGCACTGAAACTTGAGAATAGTGGTATCTATTACAGCTCATTAACTCTGGACCTATTGTCCTCCTTTACTGGCAAAGACGTGAACAAACAAAAATGGATTAATTTGACAGCATAAAATGAACCTACGCAATGTACATAAGTTTTAAAATAAAACCGTTGTGTTTAGACTTCGGTTTATTGTGATGTCAAGCTAGGAATATTGCCATTCATTCTTAATACAAGTAGGGAGATCGAGTGACTGGAAACTGAAAAAGCAATAGGATACACAATTAAAAATACATGATGAAATAAGAAATAAGAGTCAGCATCGATTTCAACAAGACTTGTTTAAATGAGTTAAACCACGTCCATTTTAAAGCATTTGCTATCTACATATATATATATAAAAATGTATACTCTTGCTTACTAGTCAAAATGAAATGGTAAATAATAGTTTACTTCAAAATGGTGACAGCCTTACTGTAGGAGAAAGGATTCCTTATTAAAAGCACAGAGCGACTATCTGCTTTTAAGTTATTATACCCAAGGGAAAAATATCTACAATTATCTTTCATGGGACTCTTATGGTTTTTGCCTACATGGCAATAAAGTTTCCAGTATATCTTTAAAAAGATTAGGCAACATCCTACCTGTGTTTTTTGATGCCATTAGACAGAGACTCTCCACCACCACAGACCTTTCCACCTCCACCACAGACCTTTTCTTCGGACATGCTGGAGGTTATTGTATTGTTTGACTCCACACTGTCCTCTAATGAGTACGCTGTTACTGTTTCAAATCCACTTAATGATTTTTCAGATTCTGAATCTGCAAGAGAGCAGGTGCATGTTAATGAATATAAACTTCAATGACAGACTTCACAGACTAACGGACACCTTCTTCCTCATGCAAAAAACTCTGAAACCTAAGTAGGTTACTTTGTTCTGATGACAGCAGCCGTCTGGTAACTACTAGTACCTCAAGACTGCCGATACGCCATGCCTAGAGATGGATTAAAGGATCCTGGATCTTTTGAGGGGGGGGGGGGAAGAAAGAAGATAGGAAAGATACTGAAACCCACTAACACACACACCAAAAGTTGTCAGTTTTTAGTTAAAGTTAATCCATTTTAGCTCGTTTAAAACTCAGCGCCAGGGTCATATTAAAATTATTGGTTCAGCCAACCAGAAACTAGTGCTAGTTAATAAAGTCAGTATTTCAGAGTTTCATTTTAAATGAACAATTTCTTGTTCTTCCCCTACTCAGATTGCACATGAAGTACGTGTTAAATTTATTTGTTCTAACTTGTATGAGGTGAATTGAAAAATAAGATCTCTTTTGTTAACAAATATTTGCACTGTAAAAATGATAATCGAAAGTAATTTACTCTGATTTCAATTACATATATGAAATGTAGAAAACATCCAAAATATTTAATAAATTTCAACTAGTATTCTATTGTTTAACAGTGCAATTAAAATTGCGATTAATCGTAATTTTTTTTTAAATCATGTGAGTTAACTGAGATTAATTGACAGCCCTATTTTTTTTTTGGCAACCATGTTACACTGTTGACTCATTCAGCTTGTGATCCACTAGGACTCCCAGATTCCTTTTTGCAGTACTCTTTCCTAGGCAGTCATTTCCCATTTTGTGTGTGTGCGCAACTGATCGGTCCTTCCTACATGGAGTACTTTGCATTTTTCCTAACTGAATTTCATTCTGTTTACTTCAGACTGTTTTGTCCAGATCACTTTGAATTTTAATCCTATCCTCCAAAGCACTTGCAACCCGTCCCATCTTGGTATCGTGCGCAAACTTTATAAGTACACTCTCTATGCCATTATCTAAATAATTGATTAAGATACTGAACAGAACCGGACCCAGAACTGATCCCTGAGGGACTCCACTCAATATGCCCTTCCAGCTTGACTGTGAACCACTGATAACACTGCTCTACAGGCAAAATGCTTCTGAAATAAATGTAGTCCAACTTTACTAATTCCGGGTCACTGAACAAAAATGATGCTTAAAATTGTTGATTGGCTCTAGTTTTCAAGGTATGCTATTGGGTCAGTATATACGACCCTTGACTTGGGAATAGCGAAGGATAAGTGAGTTATAAAGGGAAGGGATCTCAATTTAAACCAGAAATGACTAAAATACAACTTTGACTGGATCTATGAATAAATCTATGACTGGGTTTGGACAGTACTTGCTTTTTAGGCAAAACAATGAATGATGTAATCTGAAGCTGGTATTGCGTCATACATGATATGAATTGCATCATGTTATTCCTAGAAGTCATGGATGATGCAATCATAACGAAGCTTACATCACTCTGCTGAACAAATTGCCCTATATCAGCTCTAGAAATCACACAGTGTCGTGCTCTCTTATTTGTCAGTGTTTGATTTTGCAAAGGGACACATTTCTGTTTAGCCAAAGTGAGCAGAGATGCCTCGTACTTGTGTGAACAGTGCAGATAACTTCTGCTATGTTTGTGGTGAAGTGACTTTTGCATCACAAAAGCGCAGTATAACCACTATGGTTAAGAAAACCTATCACCTTTATTTTGGCTGCAAAATTGGAGATGAGGACAAGAGGTGGGCCCCACACATATGCTGCAACACTTGTGCAACAAATCTTCACCAGTGGTTGAACAGGAAAAGGAAATCTATGCCTTTTGCAGTGCCAATGATTTGGAGAGAGCCAACAGATCATACCAGCAATTGATACTTCTGCCTGGTGCCTCCAGTTGGGAAAGGTGTGTCAAAGAAGAAAAAGTGGACTGTGCATTATCCAAACATTCCATCAGCTATACGCCCAGTACCCCACGGAGAAGGACTGCCGGTTCCTGATGCACCAGAATCACTCTCACTTGAGTCAGATGAGGAAGAGGAAGAGGATGAAACTTCTGGTCCTGAACCATCAATGTCACAGGACCCACATTTTCTCCCATCCTCCTCCTCTGAACCACACCTCATAACACAAGGTGAACTGAATGACCTTGTCAGGGATTTGGAACTACCCAAGAGTAAGGCAGAGCTGTTGGGCTCCAGACTACAGCAGTGGAATCTCCTGGCAGGTGATGTTAGGGTTTCCATGTTCCGTGACTGTCAAAAGGATCTTGTCCCATTCTTCTTCATGGGAGGTGATCTTGTAGCCTGCAACAACATCGATGGTGTGATGGCAGCCCTCAACATCGTTCACGATCCAGATGAGTGGAGACTGTTCATTGATTCATCGAAGACGAGTCTTAAAGCTGTTTTACTGCATAATGGCAATGTTCTGCCATCAATTCCAGTTGGTCATGCAGTCCATATGAAGGAAACCTATGACAACATGAAACAACTTTTGAGGTGCATAAACTATGACCAACATCAGTGGCAGCTTTGTGGCGATTTGAAGATTGTTGCTCTCTTGCTTGGTCTGCAGACTGGATACACAAAGTACTGCTGTTTTCTCTGCGAATGGGATAGTCGTGCAAGAGATTCCCACTACATCAAGAAAGATTGGCCACTCTGACAGTCATTGGAGCCTGGGAGGAAAAGTGTTCAGCATCCACCACTTGTTGAATCAAGGAAGATTTTGTTACCACCCTTACACATCAAGCTGGGTCTGATGAAGAACTTTGTCAAGGCCATTGACAAAACACAAGCAGCTTTCAAGTACCTCCATGGAAAATTTCCAAGGTTAAGTGAAGCTAAGATAAAGGAAGGTGTCTTTGTTGGTCCTCAGATTCGTGAACTTCTTCGAGATGATGCATTTGACCATGCACTGCGTGGCAAGGAAAAGACGGCATGGAAAGCCTTCCAGTTAGTGGCAATAAATTTTCTTGGAAACAACAAGGCAGACAACTACAGGTTGTTGGTGGAAAATCTCCTCAAGGCATACAAAAGCCTTGGTTGCAACATGTCACTAAAGATACATTTTTTGCACTCTCATCTAGATTTTTTTCCACCGAACTGTGGAGCACGGCGAGCGATTTCACCAGGACATTGCAACAATGGAGAAACTCTATCAGGGCAAATGGAGCCCATCAATGTTTGCAGACTATTGCTGGACAATGACAAGAGATGCTCCATTTAATGAATACAAGAGACAAGCCAAGAAGCGCCGAGTAGACACTGAATAGGACTAAACTATGTACATAATAGTTTTGCCTTTTGTTTCATAATAAATTTTAGTTATATAACCCTTTTGCTGATTTTTAAAGTGTTACATAAACAGGACAGGTGAAATATTATCATGTAAAGCAACCATAAACACATGAAAAGAACTAGGTTTACAATTTATGATTAAAACTCTACTATCTACACAATATACATAGACATAAAATGTAAAAACTTAAATATCTTAGAAACAGTAGCCAGTTGTTTTAATTGTCATATTTGAATTCAGCACATCAAAATACATAATAAATAGCACATTTTATCTCTGAAGCAGACGACTTCTCAAAAATTGTAGACCAGTGTAACTACTCTTTGGGAATGGTTTTTCAACCAGTTATGCATCCCACCTTATAGTAACTCTGTCTAGGTTGTATTTCCCTAGTTTGTTTATGAAACAGTCATGCGAGACAGTATCAAAACCCTTACTAAAGTCAAGATATACCATATCTACCACTTCCCCCCCCATCCACAAGGTGTTACCCTCTCAAAGAAATCTATTAGGCTGGTTTGATGCGATTTGTTTTTGACAAATCCATGCTGTTACTTATCACATTATATTCTAGGTATTTGCAAATTACTGCTTAATTATTTGTTCCATTATCTTTCCAGATACTGAAGTTAAGCTGACTGGTCTAATTCCTCGGGTTGTCATTATTCCCCTTTTTATAGATGGGCAAATATAATGACATTTTACAGTCCTCTGGCATCTCTCCCATCTTCCATGACTTCTTGAAGATAATCACTAATGGCTCAGATACCTCCTCAGTCAGCTCCTTGAATATTCTAGGATTTATTTCATCAGGCCCTGGTGACTTGAAGACATCTAACTTGTCTAAGTAATTTTTAAACTTGTTCTTTCCCTATTTTAGCCTCTGCTGCTACCTCATTTTCACTTGCTTTCACTATGTTAGACATCCAATTGCTACTAATCTTTTTGATGAAAACAGAAACAAAAAAAGGCATTTAACATGTCTGCCAGTTCCACGTTTTCTGTAATTTGTTCCTCCTCCCCTCCATTAAGTAATGGGCCTACTCTGTCCTTGGTCTTTGTCTTGTTTCTAATGTATTTATAGAATGTTACCCTTTATATCTCTAGCTAGTTTGATCTCATTTTGTGCCTTGGCTTTTCTAATTTTGTCCCTACATATTTGTAGTATATTTGTTTATATTCATCCTTTGTAATTTGTTCTAGTTTCCATTTTTTGTAGGACTCTTTTTGAGTTTCAGATCATTGAAGATCTCCTTGGTTAAGCCAGGGTGGTCTTTCACCATACTTCCTATCTTTCCTACGCAGTGGGATAGTTTACTCTTGTGACCTTAATAATATCTCTTTGAAAAACTGCCAGCTCTCTTGAACGGTTTTTTCCCTTAGGACTTGCTTCCCATGGGATCTTACTTATCAACTTCTTGAGTTTGCTATAGTCTGCCTTCTTGAAACCCATTATCTTTATTCTGCTATTTTCCCTAACATCATTCCTTAGAATCATGAACTCTACCATTTCATGATCACTTTCACCTAAGCTACCTTCCACTTTCCAATTCTCAACCAGTTTCTCCTAGATTTGGTTTTGACAAGTAAGAACAGCCTCTCCCCTAGCAGCTTTCTCCACCTTCTGATATCAAAAATGGTCTCCAATACATTCCACTATACAATACACTTGTGATATGCCATAAGACCCCAGAGGGGAAAAGGAAGAGGTAGACTTGCTTATCATATATACACAGTTTGCATGGTTGGTCACTTACAAGGCTATTTTAACCTTTGACCCCCTCTGGTCTGAATACAGCCCCTCAGGTGGTACGGTCTCATGCCCTTACCTTGCCTAGGGTGCAATCTTGTGATTCTCCCACAGGGGGCCGTAGCCCAGGGCACAATCTATCAGCCATGATTACTCTGTAGGCCCAACTAGGTTTGGAACCTGTGACCAGTGGTAAACAGTGACCAGATAGACTTCTCCAAACAAAGTATTGTCTATTTACCATCGTAAGAATAAAAGAAAATATGCTTATCTATCTTACCTGGAGGCTTGCTATCCCTCGGCACATACTCTAGGCAAGTCCGTCTTTACTCAAGACCCCTAACTTCTAGGGTCTGAGAGAGCCACTTCTCGTCAGCAACTCTCCACAACCATTCACCCCCTCTCCTTTTATCCCCCCTTCCCACAGAGTTCTGTCTCAGCTTCTAGGACTTTTAGTTCTCCTGTGTTAAACTGGAATTCATCTTAACAAGCTAGTTCGCTGAGCTCAATAGGGGGTTAGTGATGGGACACATCAAATGGGTCTACTATTCTCCCGCTTGCATGGAAAGCTATTGTCGTCATCTTTACTGTGTATCTGTTGCCAACCCCTCTTGAATTAATCCCTTGTATTCATACAATAACCCCTCCCTTACAGCAGTCAGATTTGGAGCTGCTCTAGTGCTCTTCTGTAAGACCTTTGATTATTATATGTTCTGTCACAAACAGATCGATCATTAGAGAGGAAGGGGAATATCTAACTAGCTGCAAAGAAAGCCAGTCCACATAGTGGAAGCCAAAATTCACAAGTACAAGAGGAGTGACCAGGCAGCAGGAGGCCCTTCATGAGAAGTCCTGCTGCAGTAAACCAAATGCTGAAGTACCTTTCCATACAGGTGCCCTAGATGGTACAACTAGATTTGGGCCCATCCCATTTTTAAAGAAACAAATATATAGACATTTGCCACATGTTCAAGTTCTGGATGTTATTTGCTTACCTGAAACAGCATCGAAGAACAGTTCCTCACTAAGGATGCTTAGAGGTGGTGATCCTTTAACTAGAGACTGCTCTAATTCATGGTGTTCGGTGGCTAGTGTCTCCAGTGCTTCTGACAAGATCTTGTTTTTCTCCTGCTCATGCTCCAGTTTCAAATTCCTCACCTATAAGTAGACACATGTATGAATAGAATCTATCCTCTAAATAGCTTTGAGCCACACATTCTTGGGAGAGATGAGATTTTAGCTGGTCTTTGAACCAGTTATTTACAACAGAAACTGAAATAGCTGAGTTACTTGTGGATTAAATGAGCGATATTACAGGATAATTCTGTTCCCATCACATGATTTTTTGGTCAACATTTTTTAAACTATTGAAAAGTCTCTTGGAAAAAAAAAGATTAAAGTTTTATATATAAGAATTCTGCAACTGGATTCAACACACAGCTTCTGACTGGCTAACATTCCAAACATTTACTACATTTTAAACAATGTTTCCCTGATTTGTTGGTAGTCAGAATAAAAAAGCCTGTTATAGCGTTTAACCTGGATCCACATGCAGTAAGCCACTTCTACTGTTCTGCTCTAATTTGGGCCAGCTAGTATAATTTGAACTGCATTTCTCAGCAGGTGAGAGTTACATAAATGCTAATATTTAATTAACATTTTTAAAATTGGAGCTTGTTAACCCCTAGGATTACTGTTTGCAAGTAAGTTAAGGAAGTGAAAGAGGTGAGAAGAAAGGAGGAGAAAGTGTGACCGGCTGATTTGTCTCTGATGTGGTGTTCCTACCACCCTATTGTAAACTGTTCATAGAACCACCACAAACTGACATGAGAAGGGGGTTGGGGGAGGGAAGAGGACAAGAGGAGACTGGCGAGTAGATGGGTTTTGCATTTAAGCCCCCCCCCACACATATTAAACCTTTGTTATTTTCCTGTGGTGCTACAAGTGTCAATCTCTTCTGAACTCCAAGAACTACTAACATGAAAACAGTAACATATCCCTACTAACCCTCCTCCTCTTCCTTGTGCTATTCCCTCCTTTTCTTTCCTTTTAGGGGAAGATTTACACTTGGACCTTTCCCAGAGAGCCTCCCCCACAAGCCCTCCACCTGCTGCCTTCCCTCCAATCCAAAGGCTGCTTCAATCTTCGACCTCCTCCCCACACTCTGTTTTTCCTCCAGATACCCAGTGTAAAGGCATTCAGCTTCCCCTGCTACCATTTTCCCCTCATTTCCTTCTCAGAGTCCACTTTGTATCCCCCTTCGCAGCCTTCCCAGTTCTCACATGTAGTTAACTGAAACAGCATTAGAGAGTTACAGTGACTCGATTTCAGCTTATTTTGTAAGCAAGAACTGCTCATGTACCAACATTATCTAAGGGCAGGTCTACACTAAGGGCAGGGGTCGAACTAGGGTACGCAAGTTCAGCTACGTGAATAGAGTAGCTGAACTCAAAGTACTCTAGTTCGAACTACTCACCTGTCCAGACGCCGCGGGATCGAAGTCCGCGGCTCCAAGGTTGACTCCGCCACCGCCGTTTGCAGTGGTGGAGTACCGGAGTCGACTGGAGCGCGCGGGGAGTTCGAACTATCGCGTCTAGATTAGACGCGATAGTTCGAACTCCGAGAAGTCGAACTCACCGCATCGACTCGGCAGGTAAGTGTAGACTAGCCCTAAGATTATTTATAATCATAATTTTATACATGTATTTTACTTGCCTCTGTGCTTTTCGCAAACTTTTTGCATCAATCTCTGCTTGAACAATGAAAGCTGATTAGGTCAGTTTCACTTTTATTTATAGCTAAGTTCACTTTCAGCATCTTTGTGCTACAATCTTTGGGTCTCAAACAAGGTAGCTGAATGTTTACTGAAAGCCATCTGTGCCCACAATTTATAAAAAGATTCAATGCAACACTTCACTTGGGGATATTTTAACAAAATGTATGTTAGACAGTTCCCTTAAATTTTGCCAGTTGAATAGCAAGAATGTTAACTTCTCAGGTAGGTGAAATCTTAAAGTTGCAACTTTATCCATGAAAAAATATTAGAAAGATATCTAAATTATTATAAAAGATAGCAAGCAAAAATGTAGCCTCCTGGCTTTACCACAACATAGTGATAAAGGGTAAAAATTTCAAAATGCACCCACATCCCATTTTCAAAAGTGATTTCAGCTCCCAAGTGCCTGTGTCAAATAGAACTTATGCACTTTTTGAAAATTGTACCAAAAGTAATTAACTCGAGCTAATAAAATCCAGGAAGTCTCAACTAAATGTTTTATTGTGAGAAGATTTCCGCAGCACCAAAGGATGACAGTTTGAGGAACAGTAGGTGAGGCTTACATGCCATATGTGCTCCAATACCAAGTCCAGTAATTGAGTTTCTTTTATTTAACTGGTGGAGTCAGAATCTTAAAACAGCTCTTCTACAATCCTTTCGTCTGCTTGGTCATTCATGGAATGTTACTCATAATTGTGTAATGAGTACCATGCCCCAAAAGTGAATTCTCCTTTCTCAAAAATAGCCAGCTTTGCAGCAGTAACTGTCTTCCATAAATTGTCAGGCTTCACAGCTGCTGAACGCTTATCCAAACAAAAACGTAACGCTCCTAATACCTAAATAAAAAGTTTCTCCCCTGATCCTTGTAGCATTAGACAGCAGCTAAAAGATAAATTAGTAAACAAAGCAGGGCTGCCCGGGGGGGGGGGGGGCAAGTGGGGCAATTTGCCCTAGGCCCCGCAGGGGCCCCTCACAAGAATGTCGGAGGCTCCCCCCCCACCTCTGCCTTTTCCCAGCGCTTCAGCGTGCCACATCCAGGAGCGGCCTGGACAGAGCTAAAGCAGTGTGGCTCAGGCGGGGCCTGAGCTCCTTCCGCTCAGAGCCACGTGGTAAAGGGGTGGGGCTGCGAGCTATGGCCAAGCGGTGGGAGCTCAGGTCCCGTGGAGCCATGCCACTACAGCGCTGTCCAGGGCTGCTCCTGGATTTGGCGTGCTGAGGCTCCAGAAAGTGGGGAGGCGGGGGTAAGCAGCATGGTAAGGGGGCCAGGGTTGGATAAGGGGCAGGGGAGTTCCGAGGACAGTCAAGGCACAGGGAGGGGGCAGAGGTTCAGGGGGGGCAGTCAGGGGATGGAGAACAGGGGGTTGGATTGTGGGTGTTCTGGGCGTCTGTCAGGACTAAGTAGGGGAGTGGATAGGGGACAGGGCAGTCAGGGGACTGGGGGGGTTGGGTCCCGGGGGGCAGTCAGGGGACAAGGAGCAGGATAGGTCAGGGATTCTGAGTGGGGCAGTCGGGGGCAGGAAGTGGGTGGGGGTCAGATAGGGGGCAGGGCCAGGCTGTTAGGGTAGGGAAGGTTGTGCCTCCCCAAAAGCTCATTCAGCAGTTTGAAGCTTGCAGACAGCTATTTAACACAAAGAGCCAAGCTGTTATCTTTTCCCTTAAGGCTACCATCCCTTTCACTTCTCAAATGCCAAATTATACTCTACATTTAATTTCAGTGCCATAGGGAGATTCATGTCAGGGGAGGGTAGCTTAATTTAAAATTAGCCACTTTAGATCAACAGTGATAGAGCCAAGAGAGCCATGGGGGAGGGATCACATGAGAAGAGCAATATCCTACACCACCTACCTCCTTCCCAACCCTACCAAGGGAGATTCCCTCCCCCGCCCCACCCCGCATTCCCTGAGGCTCCAGAGGGGTTAATTCAGTGGTCCTCAAACTTTTGTACTGGTGACCCCTTTCATATAGCAAACCTGAGTGAGACTCCCCCCTTGTAAATTAAAAACATTTTTTATATTATTTAACATTATTATAAATGCTGGAGGCAAAGCAGGGTTTGAGGTGGAGGCTAACAGCTTGAGACTACCAGTAATAACCTCATGACCCCCTGAGGGGTCCCAACCCCCAGTTTAAGACCCCTGAGTTAATTTAATTTTAGCACCTTGTGTCCATTCACATGCATGTGCTATTTTGAGCATTTCAGTTTTCACAACAGAGGCTCATCCCAGATTCTGGAACAAGCTCAAATGCTCAGTTTGTGGAGTATGTACATAAGCTATACTAAAGACAAGCCCACAGTAACTGTCTCCAGTTTGTGAAGGACCCCATGGAGCAGTCTCTAGGAAACAGATAAATTCATGGCGGTTAAGTCCATTAATGGCTATTAGCCAGGATAGGTAAGGAATGGTGTCCCTAGCCTCTGTCTGTCAGAGGGTGGAGATGGATGGCAGGAGAGAGATTACTTGATCATTACCTCTTAGGTTCACTCCCTCTGGGGCACCTGGCATTGGCCACTGTCGGTAGACAGATACTGGGCTAGATGGACCTTTGGTCTGACCCAGTGTGGCCATTGTTATGTTCTAACCTAAATTAACCCAAAGTTATGGAGACAGATATGAGTCAAGGAAGCCAGCAGAGTATCAGAAACCTGGAAAAATCTCTGACTGGACTGGCTCAGGTGTTTGGTCACAGCTGAGGTGGTTCAAAAGTTTTGGATTTTTTTTAAGCAGAATTTTTTTTTAAATGGTTTCTTTAAACCATCAAACACAGCAAGCAGCAAATATTTGGCCACATGCTTCTGAAACCCCAAACCATGTTCAGGTTTTGGCAGACTAATTTCAGCTTTTCAATTAAAAACACAAAAAACAACAAATTTTGAAGGAAAGCAGACACTGTCCGTGATTTTTTCTGCTTTTTAAAAACCTCTAGTTTTCGATCCAAAAAAAGTTGACGGAAAATATTTGTCCAACCCTTTTAATGCGCTTTAGTGCCTTTTAGCCCTAGCTGATGCTTGAGAACCAGTGATACTTTGTAAAGGTGACTTGAAAATACAGGCCCTGATCTTATAAGTTTAATGAAGTGGGCAGATACCTACACCCACACAGAGCCCCAGAATTTAAAGAAGTCCACCAGTTTGGAGCTCAATGCAGGACAGAAGCCTAAATGAGCAAGTCTTAAAGAGGAAGAAGGACTTTCAAATGAAATTAGATTCCAAAAAGCAGCTGAAATTCCATAGAACCAACATCCTATTTTAAAGAGTGAAATGCCTTTAAAGTGAAAAAATTGGTCCTCCTTCCACTTTTAGCCTCTTATTTTTTTTTACTCTAGTTGTAGTTCCCTTGCACAGCCTCCAAATAAACTATATAAATGCAACCACCACTGAAAGAAACTTATTTGAAACTTAACAGCCCTCCCCCAAGTAAAGAATGCAATGTATTTACTGTACCATTCATGTTCAGTGCTATTTTATTTTCTTCCTACTTGCTAATGACCAGGCATACATTATTTACTTCTCTTCTACAAGAGCGTTTCAGGTTCTCCAACATTCACAAACCCACCTTGTAATAAGCTGCTTGCAGAGACAGGCCACTTTTCTTTAGAGCTAAATGGGCCTGGTCCCTGATTCTACCAGCAGGAGTTAGAGCATTGCTCCAAGGCAAGCCACTCCTTCCACTACATTCATTAAGTTTTTGCATATAAAAAAAAAAGAGCAAAAATACATAACAAAGCAACTGATTTTTCAATCATTTTGAACTACAGCCTTCTGTAAAGAAAGGCCACTTCTACTCGAGTCTTACAAAATTGCCCATTTGCTATGTTGGTTCACAAAACTCAGTCCAAAATTCATATTTTGAATGCTAATACAAAATACTGGCTCAGGATTAACAAAAGTAAATTGGCACTAATGACCATCCCTTTCCCCATCAAAGTCTTCAAAAAACGGTCTGAAGAAGTGTCCCAATAAGTACTGATGAAGCAGCAGAAAAGCAAGGCAGAACCTCCACTGCAATTTAGAGAGTTACTTTCCTACTACAGTATCTTCAGGGCCCTGCCTCCCCACCATTTATAAATAAGATTCTATTGGATATTACTGGCATTTCTGTCAACTAGACTTTGCAGACAGACAAGGGAATGTACTCAGCATGATACAGTTTCCAGAGGAGTTTCCTTGTATTTGTCTCATTCCCTTTTGTGCAGTCTCATTTGTTTGCTTCCCTTTCACCTTTTGTTTTACAGCAGTAAGAACAAGTTCAGTAGTTGCTTTTAATGTAATCTCACATTGGGATTGAAATGTTATCCATCTCAGTGTGCGTGCAGCTCTGGAAACCCAGTCCAAGTACTACAGTAATGTACCCTACCATGTATTCCATTCATAAGCTCTGTAAAGTGCAGTTTGTGGTAGAGTTGTAGAAGGTCAAGAATACAGATCTCAACTTTTCCACTGCTGAATTATGAGAGTTGAGTTCAGCGAGATGGGTTTAAGACAAGTTAACTATTTCAGTTAGGCTTTCTGTATCATGATACAGAGTACACCATTACAGTAACAGTTTGTAAATCTGATAGTTACTAGTTGAAACTATTGATCCATCTAGTTTTAGCTCAGAAAGAATGACAATGATTTTACCTGTGAGACTATGAACTGTACTACTGTCACTGCAATTGTTGTTAAAGTTTAATACCTACACAGTCTTCAGTTACATGGGTCAATAGGGCAGTGACCATCTTTTTACTCTGTGTTTGTACAGAGCCCAGTACAGCGCGTTCCTCATCCATGACTGGGCTCCTAGGTGCTACAGTAATACAAAATAAATATATACACGCTACCCAGTGGGACAGCACAAGAACTCCAGTTACTAAACAGAAAATTCTGCAGCCTTCATTGGACTGAGTTCAAATTACAGCTGTAAGTATGAAAAGAAAAGCTGCTGGGCCAAAGAAAATGTTCCCTGAAACCTGCTGGTATTTAGAGCAGTTTGGATTACAGACTGCTGTAATCCAGTACTCATCTTCCAATTCATATCATATATATCCCAATTCAATAGAGCTAATGCCTTCTGTGGTATTTTATTTTCCAAGTTTAAATTTAAACTGAGGTCCATTAACAATGGCATATTCCAAAAACAGGCAGAATCATACCACTGATGTTTGAGACTTCAGTGCCACAAATACATGGGATCATTATGTGGCATGCTATCACAGCTGCAAGCAGCGCTATGGAAGTACTGCTTATCAACCAAGGTCTGGAGGCAGCTGGAGAGGATGGACAGAGATGGGAAGGAAGAAATCTAGACTTTTCAGGAAAGAGAACTAGGCCAGCAGCTGTTAGAGAGATGAGTAAAATAAAGTTTGAAATAGCGCAAGACTTAATTTTTTGGCATTTCTGAAATATTACCCGTCTTTATGCAGTCAAGAGGGCAAGATGGCTCATTTCATTTCGCTTTCTGAAAGAACACAATCTTAGACGAGTTAATAGAAGCTTTACGTTTGGACATTCTGAGTTGTGAAGAAGGATCTTCTTCCTTCCTAAACATAATATTTCCCTGGAATTATCTGCAGTAATGCCCAGCTTCAAAAAACACATTATAATACTGCACTTTTCCAGGTATTCATTGTCCAATCTTGTTTAAACCGTCTACCTAAAGTAGTATAGTCTACCATGACAGAAGTTCTAAGTTCTCCACTTCTAGGTTCATAGAATATCAGGGTTGAATATCAGGAGGTCATCTATTCCCCCGCCTCTGCTCAAAGCAGGACCAGTTCCCAACTAAACCAAGTAGGTTCTCCACTTATTCATTGTGCTAGCTTGGAGAGAGTCAACTTTTTTTTCCCCAGAGACTATGTAAAAATACCCATCCTATATCAGAGAATAGTTGAGACTGTGTGTTTGTAATACACATTAAAAGGCACTACAGAATGGCACATTAGTATTAACAGAATGACTGAAGAAGCTCCACAGCCAGATAGTATTTCTTCAAACAACCCCTTGGGCAAGAGTACATTTCACTAATAAGCCTCCATTAGCCAGAAAAAATAAATTGAGCCATCAAGGTAATGGTGTCTTCAGTTTCTCCTGAGATCTCAAAGATCTAGCAGCAAGAAATCTAGTGTCTTTTTGGAATACTTACTATAGAGTGTAGATAACCCATGAGCACAGGAAAAATCACTGCCCACTCAGCAAATACTCTGTAGCAAAGCATGAATTTTTGATCGCTGCTCAAATGCTACTTAGAGTCAGGTCACAACTGAGGAAAAAAAGATAAGCTGCAAAATGGTGATGGAATGGCACAATTAAGGTTTGATATCATGAAGCACCATGACTAGAAGCAACATTACACACCAGTAGATTACCAGCTTTCTGATGGAGGTACAGAATTAGTTTCTACTAGTTCTGGAGAAGTTCTGGTCTTTAAAACAGGTTGCTTGTTCTTTGGGCCAGCAGTTATTTCTGGTACAAGACCCAGGCTTTATGGCAAGTCTCAGAGGTTGGAATCACAGTGATGAATCCATGTCCACCTACCAGACTTTAGAAAAAAAGTGGGTTTTTTTTAAACCTTCCTTTTCTCAATCTTTCTACCTTTAATCAATTTTGCCCTGTTGTCCACTTCAAGACTAGTTCTGATTACCAGCCCTTCAACTTGCAAGTTCTGCATTGCACCCTACTGCTGTTTGAGGAATACTATTAAATTTACCAAAAAACAAGTATTCCAATAGACAGCATGGTATCATGGATAAGACCAACCCTTTGGACACATTTATAGTATTGCAATGTAAGGTGAAATGTCTCTCTAGTTTCAATTTCTTTATAACAAAGATTAATACTCTTTTGTTACAACATTTAAAATGAATTTGTAGCATGAGTGAGTATTTCACCATATTTAGAACTGCTCATATATGCTTTAAGATAAACTTCTAGCTTTAGTTTCCCATGAAAAGCCAAACAGTTTTTGTAGAAGTTTACCAAAATCAGAACCATCTTCTAGAATAAAAGTTCTTTTGCAGAGAATTTTTATTTTGACCTACAAAGCTAGTCTTTTTTTATTTAAATAAAGTGTTGCAGCCAGCTCCAGTCCAAATATGCATCATGAACTTATGTAAAGCTACCAATACAAGGAGCAGTAGGAATCAAAGTAGGGGATTCTTTGACTTGTGACATTTAGCATTAAATATAAACCTTCCTTGGTGGTAGTCTTAAGAGTAACAGTTTAAGTCAGCCTTCAACCGTAGAGAGAAATCTGAAACATGAACACAACTGTATATTCCAGTACAAAAACAAACCCACACGATTGCTACAATACAGCTCATTGTTTCCCCAGTACCAGTTTCTTCCCACATAGTTGAATTATTTTGGTCACTACCAGTTTGAACTAGTGCCGAGTAATTTATCATTCTACTTCTTACAGCTTCCAAATTTAATATTTGGAGTTTCTTGCATCTATACAGTTCTAGCTTTCTGTTCAAACCTAAAAAGTTCAGCTACATCTAGTGATTGACATCTTTCAGTATCTTCCCCATTTATAAGATGGATTATAGAAACCTTCCCAACATCCTCTGAGCAGCACAAGTGTAAATATGTGGAGATTTCAAAGACGGCACGGAGTCCTTTCTTATTAATTAACATGTTTCTGAATGTTAATAGTCACATAAAGGTGCCCAGCATCAGTGGCATGATGACATGCTTTTAGATTTTCCACTACATAAGTACATGACTGAGAAAGTTTGGTCTAGGTGTGTGCTGAAATGAAAGCTGAAGCCATTTGGTACATATACAGCAGAACGCAGTTATAAGTTTATATTGCAAGTACTCCTGGTTTTAAGCATACATTTGAGTTTCAGTGAAAGCAATTATTCTGAAGATAATAGAATCATAGAATGAAGACTTATCAATGTAAAAGTTTAGATAGCATAGCAGAATTCCTGGAGTATTAAGAGTTTTCCAATACAGAAAAATACACATTGAGACGCCTTCATCAACTTATTGCTTTAAAAACGGTAGCTCTCATATAAGCTAACCCACTAACAATAAGGAAGATTACAACCCATTATGTGGCCTCACCCTGTCAAAGCAAGACAGCAAGAGCCTTTACTGATTCCAGTAAGTCCTCCTTGTAGCTTTTAGTAAACATTTTTTCCTCAAACCATTACTGTCATGTCGGTGTAAGCCAGTGCATTGAAACACTGAGCCAATTTTTTTTAAATCCATCATGCTTTGTTACAACAATCATTTCGTACTCAGCGAGATGCCTGCTCAGCTCTGATAACATTTACTGTTTACTCATTTCAGAGATAAATTTATAGAAGGAATAGTTGTGTGTCACTAACAAGCAACTTATGCTGTTACTAACGGGTACACTTCAAACACACAAAACACGACGTTGTGACTAATCAAGGAAGTAAGCCAAGAACATTGTTGACAGGTAAAATGTTACAGACTGTATTACAAAAGCGCATCTTGGTCTGCATCATGGAAATATGGCTGATCGATACCAGAGGCTCAAAGTTGCTCACCACCTCATGGCCAGGATACTTTAGTCAACCAGACCCAGAAAACTCATTAGGCAAAGATGATACTCCTTTCCCTTCCTGGCTCAAATGCAGGAAATACTCACTTCAAATCGAAAGTTTCTTCATTACGGCCACCTAATCTGTAAATCCAAAAACTAATCCAGGCATCCTGACAATCTATATCACCTCAGCCTGCTCCAAAACTCACTGAAGACACCACAGGCTTCGCAGAGGTGGTGATAGAAACACACAGATGGTCAATTTCACAAGACTCACACTAGAGATTTGCCCCACCAGGCAGCTGACACTTCTGAAACAATGCCCCAAAGCTTCCTGCAGGAACTCTCCACAGTCTTGCAAACAGTGTCTATCCATACAGTCTGCCATACCGTGACCTGGAATTCAAGAACCAACCCCTTCCCTTGTGGGGTCCACATCCGTTACCAGGTGGATAAGGTCTCTCCCATTGTAAACAAGCCACCAGCACAGCCCACCCCAGCACTTTAAAGTAGCCCTACTAAATCCTACAGTTTATAGGAAAAGTCCACAAGACACCAGAGTGCTCTTGATCACTGCACTTACCATTATGCTGATAAACCACTTTTGCCCAGAAATTGCAAGAGGCTCAGACTGGGGCTAGGATGCATCTCAGTCAGCTTGGTATCAATCTGAATACACTTGGTGATAATGGTGGGGTTTAGGGAGGCACCTAGAGGATTTGGCTGAGGTTAGTTAGCACCTCTCCTTCAACTGAGGCCACATTTATGGCCAACATTCGCCACTTAGGGGACTAGTTTATTCCTAGCTTCTAGATTATCAATATTTCAATGACCAAGACTCTCCCCCACCCTTTATCTCTGAAAAGAAGACTGTGACCATTCCTCTTGGACATGGGCCTTGCTATCACAATCCTCACCTTTCACATTTACACTTGACTACTGCAATATGTTCTACTGCAACTTCTGAATAGGTTTAAGTTGGTACAAAATACAAACTGTTTTGAACTACGTAGCCCTCTTGGAGCATGTGACCACACTGCTCCACAATCTGAACTGGCTGCAATTCATGAATTTGTTTTGAACTAAAAAGTCATATGGCCTGGGACCATTCTCTCCTTGCAAGATCCTATTTCAGTTAATATCAGCAAGAATACTGGAATCTCTCTGGTATACAAGAGGGAGCTGCTATCAGCAGGACCTTCTCCAAGAAGGTCCTATGACTGAAATTCACCCCAACCACCCCTGCAGGAGAAATACACCCCATAGTTTGTTGAGAGCCAGGGCGAGGCAAAGTGCATCTTTTCCAGAAAGCCTCTGGGGAAGGCTGAAGTAGCTGGGATTAGAACAGTGATTTGTTTAGTGTTTTCCTGCCTTGTAGGTGTATTTAGGGGAAGAACTGCTATTGTTTTGATTCTACAGTGGTTTTTGCATTGTACTTCTAACCAATGGTATGGTATGGGTGTCAAATCTGGGATAGGAACCCTTGCATGCTTATCAAAGTCAAATAACCAACCACACAGACCCCTTTCAGGTGGGTTTTTTTTAAAAAGAGAGATCTGCAGTGGGTACACATGTAGCCATGTCCCCCTTCAGAGTATTTTTGCACTTGCCTTTTATTTAGATGACTCAGTTGTGGGAGGAGAGGTTCAGCAATATACAAAAAACTCTAATTTGGGGTTAAAACCAGTGATAGAAGATGCCAAAATAGTGCATTGCCCCCATTCTATTTACTCCAATCTTTTTAGTCACATACTGATTAGCCAAAACACAGACTCATTCAAATGAATCAATTTTGTCCATTTCCTTTTAGTATTTTATTGCTATGCTATTTTGAGTTGAACTGAAATCAATATGGTTGGTGCAACTCCATTGTACCTTATGCCAAAAGTCTTTGTGCATCACTTATGTCAGCACATCTTTGGGAAGTAGTGCTTTGTTAGTGTAACTTGCTGCAGAGCCAGAAGTGAGTTTTTTTTTTAAAATAAAGAGTAGCCCTTACAAAATGAGGCCCCCTTCCTTCAAAACAGTACACCCATGAATAGCCTCATGCATCAAACAGTAGAATCAATGGAACTGTTTGCATACATAAGATTACATGTTAAGCATTAAACCAGGCCAAGGCCATAAACTTTAGAAGATTTTCAGTGATGGTCAAGTGAATAAAAGGGATGCCTGTGAGAATGAAATGTTAACTTTTACTCACCAAGGTGTAAAGATCTAAAAAAATCCCTTGACACTGCACTTTTTAAACTGGTAACATTTTCCTTTTTAATGTTAAGATTTTATAAAGTTTAACGAAATAAAAGGAGCGTTTAGGATAAGCTATATTTCCCTTAATACATTTAAGTTTTCAAAATACCAATGATTGTGTTTCTGATAACTATTTCATATTCGTCAGGGGAAAATATGAATATGTCCACTTATTTCAACATCACTTGTTGGTGCTTTTCCTGTCCAGGCAACTATCAGGTTCTTTAGCTGATTTTGACAAACTTCTCTGCCCACAAAAATTAAAAAAAAAAAAAATGCTGCTGCACAGAGATTTGAGCATAATTAACACAGATGTGTTTAAAGTTTTAGAGTAAACTGAGCAAAACTGGCTGCTTTCAATGACATCCTACCTGTAAATTTAGTTCTCCACGCTACAAGTTCCAGATTCCGAACCTATCATTAGTTACTTATGAAGGCTGGCCAATATTATAAAAAGCTGTTCCATAGTCAATGTTGCACGTTTCTTAATCTTTTATAAAAAGTGTGTGTTTGAAAACATTTACTTTGAGGCTTTATTTCCACGGTACAACTTGGTTTTGTTATGTATTTTTGGTAAATGGGGAAGTCTCTGAAGAAAGATCATGTACCATGAGCCAACTGACCATTTATCATAATCTCAGATACTCTGAATAGTCCATCCTACAGCTACTCTGTAGGGTGGAGTTGTTCCCCGTGAACTCTATATGGATGCGGGAGATGGTGTTTTTGGGGGGCAGGAAGGAGGGACAGCTCTGGGATAGTATTTTACAGCCCAGTCAGCTCATTACTTGCATGAAATTTCCATTGAAGCCACTAGGCATAGCATATGGCTGAGGGCAAAATTTGTCCCTTAGCCTAGGTGAGGCTGTTAGATCTGGAAGACATAAGAGCATTCAAAGAATGAATATTTATAGTTGTATTCCCCACTGTGATATTTTGTTTGAGCCCTTCAGATAATCAATTTTCACTTTAGTTTCTAGTCAGTTTCACCTAGTAGATATATTTGAACAAACACCCAAGAAGCTTCAATTAGAGACTAGCTGCAATTTTAACAGAAGAATTTCTACTGGATAAGTGCCATGCCATACAACTACCTCTACAAGAGTCATGTCTATTGGCAGTCTCAGACAGGAAACAGTGGGTGGGCATGGAGACTGAATTACCCCTTACCTAAAGAGGTGGCCCTTGCAAGGTCAGGGTGGAGCACACGAGCAGAAGGGTGTGAGGAAGCCTGCACTGGAATATCCATTTGTGATGGAGAAATTCTATCTCCAGAGCTGTCAAGCCAGCAGTTGTCATCAGCACTATACTGAGTAAAAAGAGCCAGCTGCATTGGTGAGTACTCAAATACACCAGATAAAGCTAAGTTTACAGTGGCAATGCTCCTCTTATCCTTGCTATTCAGGATATTTGGGACAAAACATGAATACGCTACTATTTTAAGACAAGACCTTCAGGTCATTGCTCATTTGCAGCCATATTCTGCCCCTAATTTTCACACAAGTGACACTTTGTTTGTAGAGTGCTGATTGGCTCTGCCCACATAATGACAATGCCGTCATTTATCCTTTTGGTGCAAGGCCAAAAAACATTTATTCACGGAAGTGTATGACTTAGTTTAAACCTTTTAGCAGGCAAGTCAAATAAACAGTGGCATAAGTGCCCTTTACAGACATAGGTGTTGCAATTTACTGAAAGATATCTGGCTGTAATATATAAAAATGTTCTATGAGGGTGATGTGCACAAACTATAATAGCGGTTTTCAGAATGTACACAGTTATATCATTGTGAGTAATCTAGTATTCACCAGCTATTCCTTTAACAATAGCTGCAATAATGCAATCAGAATTAAAAAAATAAAGTTCTCAGAAGACAAGGTAATAAGTTGGAACAGCACAATTAACAGTAATATTTAGAACTACATTTTAAGATACAAAAGCCTTCAAGTTTAGTAGTATTCCATCTGTGATAAAAGTTTTCATCTCCAGAAAGATATATTGGAATTGGAAAAAGGTACACAAAGGCAACAGAAGTGATTAGCAGTATGGAACAGCTTCCGTATGAGGAGAGATTATTTTCAGCTTGGAAAAAGATGACTAAGAGGAGATATGACAGAAGTCTAAAATCATGACTGATGTGGAGAAAGTGAGTGTTATTTACTCCTTCACATAAGAACCAGGAACCACCCAATAAAATTAATTAAAAAAATAGGCACAGATTTAAAACAAAAGGCAGTATTTCTTCACACAACACAAACTGTGGCCCTCATTGTCAGGTGATAATGGGAAGGCCAAGACTATAGCAGGATTCAAAAAAGAACTAGGGGCTTTTCTTCATGTACAGCACTATTGTATCGATTTAGTGAAGACGCTCCTATGCCAATGGGAAAAGCTCTCCTGGAAGTGCAGTTAATCCACATCCCTGAGAGGCGCTACCTGTGTCAGTGGGAGAAGCTCTCCCGTTGACATAGAACGGTCTACATGTAGAGTTAGGGTGGTATAACTACACCACTCAGGTATGGATTTTTCCACACTCCTGAGTGACAGTTATGCAGATGTAGGTTTGTAATGCAGACCTAGCCTAGATAAATCCATGGAGGATAGTTCCATCAATGGCTGTTAGCCAAGAAGGGCCAGGATGCACCCCCATGCTCTGAGTACCCATAGCCTCTGACTGCCAGTGGACGGATCACTTGATTGCCTGTTCTGTTCATTCACTCTGAAGCACCTGGCATGTGTCACTGTTGGAATATAGGATACTGGATTAGATGGCCCATTGGTCTAACCCAGTTTAGTCACTCTTATGTTCACTGAGCAATTCCCTCCCCATTTCCCTCATCCCAGCAAGCCACATTCACCATGGCTGGAGCTGTGAGGGGTGCCACGCACAAGCACTCCAAAACAGAGGTGTCAGTAAACATGTCTTGTTAAAACTTCAAGGAAGCAAGGGAAGGGAATTCTGACTTAACTCACTTTCCATCATAACTAGATTGACAATGATATCTGTTTTATCTGTAACTGCTGCTGCAGCAGCTGTGAGGGGACTCCCACTCAACACCATCAAATCCCTGAGCCAGATTTGGGGAGGGGGGAGAAGGAAAAAAAAAAAAAGGACTCAGGAGGACACATTCTATGAGATCCTGCATCAGACTATGAGCAAAGGGCTTGGAGGGTGAACACTGCAGACAGCCTGGAGAAGAAAAAACAGAGGAGAAAGGCCCAGATGTCCCATCAAGAAAAGGAAAGGGAGATGCACCAGGACATATATGGGGCTTCTCTGGCATCAAATGCAGATGCTGCAGACTCTGGTGGCCCTACAAGTTCAAAAATCCCAGCTTTGCCTCCCTTTGCAGTCCATGGATAACTATTACAGCACACCCCTCCCCCCCCAAATGTTCCACATAGTATCAGAGGCCCCATTCCTACCCCTCTACCCCAGGGGACTTCAAGGACAACCACAGCTTCACATATGCCAACCTGTAAAAGCAACAGTTGCTGTAAGTATAGGTAAAATGGATGTGAATGTTCTCTCCCCTTGTTAAGTTACGTTCCATTAAGTTTTTGTATGTATTTGTCTGTGCAATTTAAAAGCATTCTTTGCACTGGTTTAGTTACTGAATAAAATGGATGGAGGCCTGAGGCTGGATCACTTTAAGAGAACTGTGTTGTTTGGACTTCTGAATAACCAGTAAGGTAATAAGGAAGCTGTTTTATGCTGGCTTAGATTTACCAAGTATTGGAAAATCCACCAGCTTTATGGGGACTGTCTGCCCCACTCTTCACCCTAATTGAGCGACCACAGCTGGCGCCCCACTAGGGCCCCAGTCACAGTGGCGTAGTCGGCAGGATACACATTACCATAGGTTAATTGGGTTTTTGGACCAGAGCCACACATTTGTCAAAATTTAATTGATATTGGAGAGTTTAAGGGTTAAAAGTCAGTTACAGTGAGTGACCCATGATCAAGATCCTGACAGAAAAACCTGGGAGAATTGTGCTTACAGAGAGGGTTGCCCAGAGCAGGAACTGAAAGATATGTTAATTGCCAGTGATAAGGAAGCAGACCCAGCAAAAACGCTTGCAGTGAGAAACCAGCAGCTAGAACTTGAACAAAAGCAAAAAATAGTTGATATCAAAGGAAAAGCTGGTGAAAAAATGCCTATTTTGAACATGAACAAAAATGGCATATATTCAATTGCAGGAACTGGAAGCTAAGGCAAAAGTGGACAGACATAAGCTCCAACTCAAGAGAATAAAGAAACAGGAACTGTATCATACTGAAAAAAACAGTTCCTCTCAATGAAGATAGGAATAGAATCTATCCAGTTTGTAACAATGTTGGTATGTTTGACTCTAAGCAGTTGTCTGTGGGTAACCAAATTTACACCAACACTGCCACCTTTTATGTAAATGCTTTTACTATGAGCTCAGGTGAAGGTAACCCCATAACTTGTGCAGAGAATGTAAAAGTCAATGGCAAACCCTGCTTGGGGGAAATTACAGCTTCTAACATGACACTTGTTAGAACAGATTTTGTCAAAGAGGAAGATTTACCAGAGAGTGAATATTGTAATCCTCCATGAGTTTATGGAAAGTGTGCCTTTAGCCAGAATCTTTCTTGAATGGAATGGTGTTAAACATGAAGTTATAGCTGGTGTAAGGAAGTTACTGCCTAAGAATCTTTTGATTGGGGATGACATTAAAACTTTGTTCAGCCAAGTTGATAACTTAAACCAGTCACATGAAAGAAATAATCCTGAGCCTCTGTCCACTAGGGGCAAGGATTTGCCTAGGGAGGGTTTCTCCAAATGTTTGTATGAGGAAGATAGCTATTTATCTGTGCAAAGAAGCAGTGCATATGTGGAAAAAATTCCTAATTGTCTGTCTGGTATCTCAAAAGTGAATCTGGCATTAGATAAGGCTCAGGAAGATGTTTCTCTAGGAGCAAATTAAAGTTGGTGATCAGGTAAAGCCCTAACTGAGGAAGAAAAGGGTAAATTTTTTATGGGTGATGGAATGTTGGCTAATAAATCTTGGGAAAGTCCGCCTGACCCAGGTAAAAGTGATGTGCTTAAAGTAGCTCAGCGTAATAAGACACTATTTGTGGAAAACAGCAGTTTATCTGTTAAGGGAGGGAAAGGGAAAAACGTTTATATGAGCAGAGACAGCCTTCTGAGCTGATGGCTTTGTCTGAGCAATTTGGGAAGGCAAGGTTAGTGGAACATGAGTATCCCTATACCTTGCCTGTTACCAGTGTGAAGAATTGTCTGCTAGGGGTAATGACTTGCCAATGAAGGGAGCTACCCCAATCTCCAAGCAATTGTCCATGACCAGCCATGTGTGCTAGGACAAAGGAAAGGATAACCCAAGCTGCTTGTCTGTTAAAGGGGAATGGTTCTCCAGCTCCTTTGTTTGCAGAGCAGACAGAAAAAGCTTGTCAGCCTATGATGGTTGAAAATTTATCAGTTGACCCAAAGTTGGTTTTGGACACAACTAAAGCCCAGGAAGGAAGTAATCCTAAATGTGTGTCTGCTAGGGATGACGACATTGCAACGAGGTTGCATCCAGATGAGGTCATAAATAATCCCCAGAGACCAAGCAATTCTGGTGTTTCTATTTTGCTTGTTGCTAGTGTGTTGCTGAGTAAAGATATAACAACCTTGTCTGATCAGGGTGATGATATAGCCAGGGCACAAGGAAAGCATGAAGATGATTTGACCGTCTTACCCACTGACAATGTGGAAACTTGTAACAGGGAAGAGAATGCTTCTAATCTTGTGACTATGAAGTATAGCAGTTTATTTGAAAGGGGGTTTTGTGAAAATCCTCCTGATGGGACAGAGGTGATTCTGGATTTAAGTGAAATCCAAAAAACCTGTTGTTGCTCAGAAAAATGTTCCTTTAGAGCAAGTCCTAGGTGAAAAGGATAAGGGCAGAATTTTTGTGAAAAATGGGTTATTGCTTAGAAAGATTTCTAAAGAGGAAAATCTTCAGGGTAGTTTTTGCAAGCAGTCTGCTGCAACTGATGGGTGTGGAAGTGATTTGTGTTCAGTGAATCACGGTATAGAAGAAAGCAACCGTTTGTTTGGGAGACTTGTTCCAGTTCCTAATTGCCAGAGTCTTTCTGAGGTGTATAGATCCACTGACTTTGCTTTAGAAAGACCCAGTGTGGATAGCTTTGAAAAGGTCTCAAATGAAATAAAAATGGTTAGGGCTATTTATATTCCCTACGAGCTTAACCAGCTTGTTGGGGAGACAAGGTTGTTGGAACATGAATGTCTCCATGTTAATTCTTTAAGTAAGCAGTCTGACTCAGGTATTGAGGGGAAAAAAACTGGGTTACAAAGATGAAGGGGAGAGCAGGCAAACTCATCTCTAGATATTTTGGATATGACTTGTAGTCTTAGTGGACTTAACATCTGATTCCATGTGGAAGCAGAGTTTGTTAAGGGAAGGACAAAAGAACCTTGAGTCTAACATGCTAGTGAAAATGGATGGTATCTCTTCACCAGTTCCAAGGCTGGACTCTGTCTTAAAGCTTCAGGATCTGAAAGCTGGTAAACAAGCTAATGTCTGTGTTGATGCGAATTACCTGACTGACCCGGGGGCGGGGGGGCGCAAAGACTTGCCCATAGCCATTCGCAAAGAGGATGTACCCAGCTAGCCAATGGATTCTGTTACACACAAAAAAGAGTTCAGATTTTGACCCTACTGGACAGGGAGGAAGGAAAGGACTAAACCTTGCAAATAAAAGCCACAGGTCAACCCTAAAATATAAAGACACCAAGGAAGTAGTTAAACTGAAAGCCTATGTCAAGGAAGATCCTGAGGTCAAGAAAAAGCTACAAAGATTCAAAAGGGATATTGAACAAGCTGACCTAAAGAATGATTTGTCTAAACCAAAGGCTTGGCATGACAAAAAAAATTGTAAATCTACACTTGTGATAAAACAGATATTATTGCTAATGACTGTAACTAACTTGTTGCTGATACCAAGAACTGTAAAAATGTACAATGTGCATTTTTTTTGGAAAAACCCTTGAACATATTTGGAGTGATACACAAGAAATTATGTTGTAAAAGCCTTCTTGGTTATACTGTTTCATTACACAACACATGCTATGTTAAAAGGCCTGATAATACTGATATTTCACCGTTAGTGCCTGTATCTAATCTTGAAACTGTACACAGCAGAAAAAACACTACAAGCTTGAAGTACTGTGCGCAAAGGGAAACTGAGGTACAACACCTCACAGCCTTCATGGCTGAATGCCAGAGTAAGGGCTCTTTAAAAAATATGAATGGCTATGTTAAGTTAACAAACAGACCAAACCCTGGAATCATGAAAGTGTTTCACAAAGTATGGGCTAAATTTTTGGTCGGGCCAAAGCATGCATCAATAATTTGGCCTTACAAAGAATTCAATATAAACACAGCTCATATCAATGTTGTAAGGTCCTTAAGGTGTATCCAGGAGCTCAAATTTTGCCCTTCCACACCAGTCTCACGTAGGGGATGTGACACATGGCTAGAAAGAATTAAACATCCTGCAAAATAAATAACCCTCAAAAGACATGTAGGGAGATACATAAATACACAAAAACACAAACATATGTATGAGTAGGTGGACAATGTAATCAACAGTCCCTGTCTATGCTGTATTCTCAATTCAGAGGTCAAAAGAACATCCTATCATGTAAATGAATTGAACACATGGGATATCTCAGTATTCATCTCTCTTTGAAATGTACTGTGAATGGTGGAGGAACAAGCAAATGGCCTGTTTTATGCTGGCTTGGTAAATATAAGTATTGGAATATCCACCAGCTTTATGGGGGATTGTCTGCCACATTCTTTGCAGTTCACCCTAATTGAATGACCACAGGTGGCTCCCCACTAGGACCCTGGTCACAGCTACCTTCCATGACCAGTAGAGAAGAGAGCAAGCTGCCAGCAGTTTGAATGGGGGTCCCATTAGTCTGGAGAGAACCAGGTTAAGGTCCCATGCCAGAGGGGCTGTCTAACCCGAGGATATAGGTATTACAGGCCTTTAAGGAAACATCCTACCATAGGGTTAGCAAACATGGAGCATCCAAGAGGTGCCTGGATAGAAGGCCGAGATAGCAGCAAGGTGTACCTTGATGGATGACGCTGCCTGGCCTTGTTGGTTGAGGTGCAAAAGGTACTCCAGGATGAGTAGTATAGACTCCTGGAGTGATGTTGGCACACCAGCAAGTGAACCTCTTCCACCTGGCCAGATAAACTGCCCTGGTCGACGGTTTTCTGCTGCTGAGCAGGATCTTCCTTACTGGTTCTGAGCACATAAGCTCCATTGGGATTAGCTATGAAGCTTCTAAGCCATGAGATAGAGGGACTGGAGGTCCAGGTAGTGAAGGCGACTGTGGTCCTGTGTGATCAGGTCGGGGTAGAGTGGTAACACAATAAGAGTTTTCACTGACAACTCCAGAAGCGTGGTCTACCAATGTTGGCGGGGCCATGCCAGGGCCAGCAGTTTGCTCTCTCTGCGGATTTTCAGCAGTGCTATGTGCACGAGTGGGAATGATGGAAAAAACATACATGAGACTGTCTCCCCAGGGAAGCAGGAACACATCCAAGATCAAACCTGGGCTGTATTTCTGAAAGGAGCAGAACATTGGGCACCTCCTGTTCCTCTGGGTGGCGAACAGATCGACCTGGAGAAACCCCCGCTTTTGAAAGATGGAATATATGAAATCCAGACAGATGACCCACTCATGATTGTTTAGCAATCTGCTAAGGTGATCTTCTAGTTTGTTCTGCACACCTGGGAGATAGCCCACTGCATTCACCTGGAGGAATTCTATGTATAACTCCCATAGCTGCAGGGCCTCCTGACACAAGGTGGAAGAGTGGGCACCACTTTGCTTGTTGATTTAAAACAGGACCGTGGTGTTGTCCGTCATTACCTGTACACACTGGCCCTGGAGCCAGGATAGGAAGGTTTGGCATGCTAGCCATACTGCTCTGAGCTCTCTGACATTGATATGCAGGGAGAGCTCATCCTGCGATCATAATCCTTGTGTCTGGAGCTCTCCCAAATGCGCCCCCCCACCCAGAGCTGACACATCTATTACTAGGGACAAGGAGGGCTGGGGGCTGTTGAAGGGGACTCTCTTGCACACTGTGCGAGGGTCAGGCCACCATTGGAGCGACTCAAGTACTTGGTCTGACACCGTGACCACAGATTCCAGGCTGTTGTGCCCCAGGCGGTATAAAAACGCGAGCCATGCTTGACTTGGTCTGAGCCTCAGTCTGGCATGCCAGACCACATAAGTGAAGGCTGCCATGTGGCCGAGGAGACTCAGGCATCCCCTTGTAGTAGAGGGTTGGGGTACCACCTGAGGCTCTGGATAATGTGGGTCATGGTCTGAAATCGGATCTGTCAGGAGCGCACTTGCCTGCACCGAGTCCAGCACCGCACCAATGAATTCTACTCTTTCAGTCTGTGACAAGGTTGACTTGATCATGCTGAGGAGTCATCCCAGCCTCTGGAAAGTTGCTCTGACTAGTCAGACTTGAGACCCCACCTGCTCCCTGTTGCACCCACTGAGTAACCAGTTGTCAAAGTCGGGATATACCTGCACCTGCCTCCTGCAGAGTAAGGCTGCTATGACCGATATACACTTGGTGAACACTTGGAGGGCTGTCAACAGACTGAAGGGGAGGACCGTGAACTGATAATGTTTGTAGCTGGCTACAAACCACAGAAATCACTTGTGTGCAGGCTGAATAGCTATGCGGAAGTATGCGTCTCATGCTGAAGGTGGTGTACCAGCCTCCTGGATCCAGGGAAGGAATAATAGTGCTCAGGGAGACCAGGTTCATGGTGAAGTTGAAGTTCTGCATGATGAGCCCTCGCAGGTCTAGAATGGATCTGAGACCTCCCTTTGCCTCGGGGATTAGGAAATAGCAGGAGTAGAACCCTTTGACCTTTAGCTTCTGAGGAACCTCCTCCATTGTTATGGCAAGGAGTGATTGCACCTCCTGGATAAAGAGTTGCTCGTGAGAAGTGTCACTGAAGAGCAATGGGACATGGGGGTGGGAGGGAGGGCAGGAGCAGAATTGGAGAGAATATCCCAGTTCTACCGTGTGGAGAACCCAGTGGGCTGACGTTATTTGGGACCATGCATGGTAGAAGTGGGATAGATGATTCCAAAAGCAGAGTACAGCATTTGGCACGTCGTCCCCGGGTGCACCTTCAAAAGGCCTGCTTGGAGGCCGAGGAGGTGCGCACTTGGCCCTATGACTACGAGGGCTGGGACGGCTTATGCCTGCCATTCCTACCTCGCCTTCTAGAAAAGTCTTGCCTAGTGAGGTTGGTAAGGACATTGAGGGGGTTGAGCTTAAAGTGTTTTCATTGACTGGCTGGGGTATGCACCCCAGCAACTTCATTGTCTCCCTTGAATCCTTTAGGCTGCGTAGCCTGGAGTCTGTCTGCTCTGCGAATAATCCTGTCCCATTAAAGGAAAGGTCCTGCAGGATCTGCTGGACCTTTGGGGGGGTAGGCTCGAAACTTGAAGCCACGAGGTCCTCCTTGTGGCTATGCCGGAGGACAAGGTGTACACCGCCGAGTCAGTGGCGTCCAGTGAGGTCTGTGCCGGCTATCTTGCCCTCCTCCACAACGACCCCAAACTTGTCCCTGGACTCAGATGGTATTAACTCCTTAAACTTGAGCATGGAGTTCCATGAGTTAAAATTACATCTGCTCAGGACTGCCTGCTGATTAGCAATCCTCAACTGTAGGCCCCCTGTGGAATAGACCTATTTGGTGGAAAGGTCAAGGTTAAAAAAAAAAAAAAGTCCCTGAACTTCGGTGTGGGTCCCTGCTGCCCCTGCCTTTCACATTCATTAACCGCAGACACCACCAAGGAGCAGGGTTGTGGGTGGGATTATAGATACTTTAACCCTTGGAGGGAATGAAGTATTTGTGTTCTACTCCCTCGGCCATCGAGGGCTAGAGGCCGGGATCTGCTACACAGTTTTGGTGTTATTTTGAATGGTCCTAATGAGTGGCAGTGCAGCTTGGGATGGGCCTTCTAGGGCCAAAATACCTACCATTGGGTCCTCCTATTCCACCACCTCGTCTGCTTGTAAGCCCATATTGTGCACCAGCCTGCAGAGTAGGTCCTGGTTGGCGCAACTATCTATGGGTGGTGGTCCTGAGACTGAAGTTCCCTCTACTGCCTTGTCTGGGGAAAGAGGACAAGGACGCAGGCAGGGGAACTGGGTCATCCTGGGCCTGTTGGTACATGGGGACCTCCTGCTCAACCTGCTGTTCTGGGTCGGTGACCACCTGTTCCACCGTAGAGGCAGGGGTCTGTGCTGGTGAAGGTGCTATAGCTAGAATCCCTTCCACACCTCTGGGCATGGGGCAGCTGGCCAAGGCCTTTGACAGCCTGGGCTCAGATGCCACTGACCAGGAGCCCCTGGACAAGGTACCCTGTGACTGGTGATATGCCCAGGGAGTCAAAAAAGGCCATTGTGCTAGTCCTTGCCATTGTACCTGCGTCGGGCTGTCGATGTGCCGACTGCTGCCAGCTCCAGTGTGAGTATCTAGACCCCGTGTCTGATTCTGAGGAAGGGGACCAGGATCTAGAGGGCCAGGGCCGTGCCAATCAGAGCTGGCCAGGCAAGAGGTGGCACAAAGAAGGGGAGCGGAGCAGAGACCTCGATCTCTACTGAGGGGATTGGAGACATAATGATGATCAGCGCTGGGAGTGGGACCTCCGACGATCCAGGGACCGGCACCTCCAGGACTCATGAGGACACCTCCTTTCACTCGGTGCCAGGGATCGGTGACCTGGCAATGCAGACAGGCGCATCACTGTAGGCTTGCCGTGGGACGGTAGTGCCCTCGGCGGTGCCAGGGGCTTGTCGTGGAGAGTCAGGGACAGTGGTGCCATCAGGGCAATGAGGTCCAGCGCAGCCTCAAACGTGTCTAGGGCAGACGGTAGCCCTGCCTCCTCCACCATATGGATTGGGGAGTCCAACGGCCCTGGGCTCAACAGTACTCCTTGTGGGTCTGAAGTTCCCGGTGCTGACTCCAAGGGTCTCAGGACCGGGTGATCCTCTCTGGGATGTGACCCATTGGCCGAGACTGCAGGGGAGGGTCTCACAGGAGATCCGCCTCTACTCTGCTTGGCACGCTTCCTCTGCAGCAGCAGAGAGTGAGACCAGCACCAGGCAGTTCCCACAAGCTTAGGTACAGGGAATTGGCGGTGCCATGAGTCTCTGTTCTCTGAGATCTTCTGCTGTGCCAATTCTGCCACTGAGGAGCTCGGTGCTGGGTCCTGCTGTGCCGAGGCAGACTGCGACTTAAGAGCTGCCTCCACGAGGAGCTGTCTCAACCTGAAATCCCGCTTTTTTTGTCCTGGGTCAAAACCCTTGCAAATCCTGCGTCTATCAGCTTGGTGAGCCTCCTCGACACACTTTAAAACAAGCATCATGGGGATCGCCCGTTGGCATGGGCTTATTGCAGGACTTGAACCCTGGGGATCGAGGCATGCCCTTAGGTCTCCAAGGGGAAATGTCAGTGTGGAAACCCTCCCACTCTTAACAGAACTACTAATAAAACTAGAACTATAAACTGAGGAAAAACTACACTAGAAAGTTGGGGAAGCAAGTAGAACTTGTACGCAAGCCACTTGCAGTTACGACAACTGTCACAGGTGGCAAGAAGGAACTGAGGAGGGGCTGGGTTGGCAGGGTTATATATTGAACACCATGAAGGCACCACAGCAGACCTGATGGGAGTTGCTGGGGAGGGGGAAGATTTCCGGCAACTGTGCAGGCAGCACGCACACACCTGATTGGAACGGACATGAACAAGCACTCAAAGAAGCAGCACACTTTCCATGGTGTGCCACTCTGCATCAACAAGCATTCCTGATGAATATGTGCAGCACCAATGCAAGGAGCCAGGTATGGATGTGCACAAACAATATACCAACTGAGGCTGCTTTATGTCAACGTTAAGACGAATCAACCAAAGTTTGTAGTGTAGGCCTATAATATATATAAAATATATTTTGTCTCTTTGGCCTCCATTCTTCCCATCTAGAGCTAAAAAATAGTTCTGTTCACTCCAGAGTAGAGGGGTTCTGTATTCTACGGATTATTTAGTCTCTGCTTGCAAAACCACATTCTTTAAGCTGTTTGGGCCTTTATGATGTCACAGCTATACACCAACTCTAAGATTTCGTTCTGAGGTTCTAGCCATGAAGTGCTGTGGGGATATTTTGTTGTTTGTTAATGGAGGGGGAAAGGAAAGATATTTACCTGGGGCAGCCTGTGGGGAACAGAGGTGAAGCAAGAAGTGGAAGAATGAAAGGCTACATTAAAGAAAAAGGACAGTTTTCAACCATCCCTCAAACTCCAGAGTCCCATGTAAAGCAGTTCCTAGTGAAACGCTGCATGAATTCCATGGGACTGTTTAATAATGGAATAAAACTAACAAGCTATACTCCATCAGCAATAAGCCATGCCAGTATGTGCATTAGTAAGCAACTAATGCACTGGAGTGGCTGAAGGCATTTTCCCTTCAGTCTCGTATCTCAAGTTGATCAAAGCCAGATACAAACTTTCGCACAGGCTAGTTTAACTCACCCACAGAATTCCACTGCAGTTACACAGCTAGAGATGCTGAATTTTGTTGATACAAATATACTACCTATTACAGTTAAAAATCAAATCGCTGAGAGGTCAAGGCCCCCCCCCTTAAATCAAAATTCATTCTTCAAAAAAGCATAATGAAAAAATATAGCATCAATTGAGCTTTTGGCAAGGGAGTAACAATCAGAGTTTGCATTTCAACTATCAAAAACAGAAGCATATCAGTTATTTGTATGACAGTAGCACTTAGGAGCCCCAGTGACAGGTCAGAACCCCATTGTGCTAGGCACTGTACAAAAGAAGGATCTCCGCTCCAAAGAACTTACAACAGCAATAGTGCACTGTAAGTGTAAGTCTTTAGCCTCTGAGTAAAAAAAGCTTTCCTATGCTAATGCCCTATTTACCTGATGGAAATTTGAAATTATCTTGTAGGGCCAAGAACTGCTGGTAGCTATATAGTATTCTTTAAAAATTAACTTTATAGAATGTTAAAAACAAGGCTCTAAAGAAATATGCAACAACATGCATAATGGAACCAACAGAAAAATATATAATGGTACTAGGCTTTGACTGTGTAATTGCCTATTGAACAGGTTGGTCTGTCCACTAGGATACACGGTCTATCAGCTGTTCTGCAGACAGCTGACATACTTTAAACCTGGCCCAGGCAGACAGGCTTGGGATCAGAAGAACATTCCTCAACTGCCCTACTCAAGAGTTGGCAGCTTAAGGCCTTGGGCTTACTGGACTTCAGCAGCTCTCTCCCCTTAAGAGGAACCCTCTAACATGGCTAGCTTTCCCTCTCAGGACATCCATGGGAAGAAAAAAAAAATTTAAGCTCTCCTGCAGGGGTGGAAAAGAATATTACATACCATGCTGTCAGGACAGACTTTATAGAAACTTGGAACCAACAAGATGTGTGCTCAACTTCACCCTTACACCTTTTCTCACATGCAGTAGTCTATTTCCTCTCCCTCCCACTCATCTGTCTCTTCACACTAAACTCTTTGGGCAAGGAGGACCAGGTGTTCTTTTAAGTATGCATATCCTCAGCTCAGCACAAGGAGCATCTCCCATGCCTGGAGCCTCTGAGCACTAATATAATATGTTAGTGATAAGCTTATAGTAAGGCTTATCTCATCAGTAACTGTCCTCCCATACCATATGGGTGTGTCATTCTTTGATGTATGTAGTTACTTTTTTGGTATAACCCAAGGTGTGAATTTAAACCAATATGGTTAACCACGTTAACTGCTTATGTTGACACATTCATTCTGGTATAAAAAAAATATTGTTCTTTGGTTCAGTTTGTCACTTGAGAAATGGGGTTTACCTACTTACTGAAAAGAGTTATTCCTCTAGAAGAGAGTGTCTAGACTAGGATGTGGCGGGGAATGTTATATCAATATCATTACACTGGTGTAACTAGATTAGTATTACTGGTAAAACTTGCTGAAGCAGACAAGCCCTAATCCAGACCGCAAACCCTAATGGTAGGGACCTATCACCATGCTGAATGCAAAGTTTACTGTATGACATGGACTATGATAGGAAGCACCTTCAGACCTGACAAACAACAGCAGAGAAGCCAGCTGTATATCAGAACATTTTAGTTGTACCACAGGTCCCAGTCAGTGTCAAATGTTTTCAGCCCAAAGAAAAACACTACTCTAAAGGGGCAAAGGAGGCACAATATCTATTTTGCAGCAGATTTTTAGTCCTGTTCTATCCCTTTTGCTGTGCTCGGGTGGTGGAAAGACAGCAGAAGTGACCTGCAAGTTTCCCACTGGGTGCAAAGAAGGGAGCATCCCCAGTGCTCCAAAGCCAGCTTCCATGCCTCCTTCATGACAGGTGGCAAGTCAGAGGTTGGGAAGAGGGCATGGCCACAGCACACTGTATTCTGGCTAACCTCAGAGTGCACAAGGTCCCTTGGGGATCACAACCAGCCAGTTTAAGTACATCAGCATGCAGACTGCTCTAACCTGAGAGTCAGCTGGAAAAGGGAATCATGGAATCAACTGGTTGCTGGTTCTCACCTTTATTCCATCTCCCAGATATCCTGGATGGCTGTGAAGCATCCTTCACTAGGTGCTCTCCTAGGCTCAGAGAGCCAGTTGAGCTTTTATCCTTCTGTCTCAAGGGTCCCACAAGTCTGCCAGGCAATATAGCAACCAGAGCTGCTTTCTTTACTTTCCTGCAATACACTGGGCTGGCGGGGGTGGGAAGCTGCTGTCCCTTTGCTGCAGTTTCTAACAGTGCTCATGCCCAGGGCATTGAGGCTGCAGGGGAGGCACCCCTTACTTTCTCCCCATAGGAAGCAGTAGGGCCGATTCAATACTCAGTACAAATCAAACTGGGGGCAGTTCAGTTTTCAATTCACAATCAAGTCAGTTACCAGCCACCCTGAAGAATAATTTAGAGCTCTGATTTTCACAACGGGCTCCTGAGTCACAACATGGACACCCCTGCGCGAGTAGCTGTACAGGACAGAAAGAGTTTAAAGTACTGGAAGAGCATGCAATCCAATTTAAATATAGGAGTGTAAAATGAGAACAGAGTGAGGCAACACCGACAAACATTTACAAGGCTAGCCTTGGGCACAGCTTGAGGTTTCCAAGCTATTTAAAGCAACATGAAAAACAAAAAGCAATCACCTCTCCACTGGCCTTCTACATAGACATTACACTAACAACTGGTATAAGCCCTATGATCATTCAAATTACAAATGCATTTATCTGAACATATTGTGCTAATTATGCACATGTGACTAGTGAAGAATCACACCTTGATACATCTACCCAAGTTAAATATACTGTGAATAGTTCCTGACAAAAGTTAGTGCAGAGAATGCAAATAAGGAGTGCATTATTCTGGATTATGTACACACCAAGCCTGATATTTAACATTGACTAACAATCTGCAAAAATAAACTTGCATTTCCCCATTTGCCATCTTTAATAAAATCTTTCAGTCATTTATCAGTTAATCATCTTTTGGAATGTTTACCACAGGCAGTGAGAAAGATTCAGCCAAGTTAACTAAGGAGAAAACTGTTGAAACTGAAAATAAGCAGAGTGCAAGTAATATCTCAATCTTTAAAAAGGAGCAATGTCAATTTTAAAATCATGCTGTTTAAAGAGGTTACTACCTCTGTTACTAATGCCACCTTTGATCATAAGAAGTGAGTTTTACAAAGATCTAAATTACTGTTCAGCATACTTTTTGTATTTCTATAGTGCTAGAGGATGAAAAAAAGTTAGATCAGCTTTGCTTGTGTTTAATCAAACTTCAGATTTTAAAACCTGTTTATATTGAATGTAGCCATCAGTATGCAATTTTATAATGTTGGGGACATTTAAGTAGAGCCCCTTTAACTGTGCTAAATTACTGTATCACTGTAGCAATATGTTACTAATGTCACTGTCAACACCAGGTTAAACTGCCCCTAGATTGTAGTTAGAACCCAAGTTCAGCTAGGATACTGGATCCAGCAAGAGGAAAAAGCTTGCTTTCAACGAGATTTACTAACCTTGTGCCAAAGTCACCACCACAAACATTCCAAGTTACACTTGTTCTGACGATGGAGCTTCAATGACAAACTAAGCTTCAGTAAAAATTCAGCCTGAAGATAACTGAAAAGCTTCCCAAATCACTCTTTAGTCTTTTTAACGGTTTAGTGAATACGTTTTAGCCGCTCTATGTTGAGGGTTTCATCCCAACGTCAACAAGGAGAGCAATAAACCCATTAACTTTCAGAGGGTGGACGCCAAGGCAGGCACGTTGACAGGTTTGCAGTTGCAAAAAAGACACCATGAATGAAGTGACTGTTAGCAGCTAAGCAACTCGAAAGCCGGAGGGTCCAGCCTGTTCACCTTGCCCCGTGTCCCGGCCTTACGCTGAGGGCCAGTCTCCTAGTGTGCAAGGATAAGAGCAGCCCCCCACCTCGCCCCCACAGGCTGCTGCCGCTGCTCCCCCCAGCTTAGAGGAGACGCGAGCGCCTCAGCCGTACCTCGTGCCCTGGCTGCCGGGTCCCGCAGTGCCCTGGCGCGGCTCTCCGCAGCCGGCGGGGGCATGCCCGGCACCCGTGCGCAGCGCTGCCAGCTCCCGGCTCCAAATCCCAGCCAGCTGCTGCAGCGGCGGCACCCAGCCCCCCGCGGGGCGTATCGCGAGAGCCGAGCGGGGCCCGCCGCAGACAAGCCGGTTCCCGGCCCGGGCCCGGGGTCACTGCACCACTCCAAAATGCCCCCGGGCCAGCGCTGCAGCCGCCAGCACGCGGGGAGGGGCAGGGCTGCCCGGGCGGCTCCCGCCCCCATCCCCCGCGCGCCCCTTCTAGCCGCGGGCGGGAGACAGAGACCCGCGGCCGGACGGGTCGGGGAAGGTGATTCCCACAGCGCTGCAGAGGCTAACGGCGGGGGCTCGGCTATGCTGGGTGCAAGTGCCCACAGGGCCCTAGCGAGCGCTGTGTTCAGAGCCAGCCCGGCCGGGAGCTGCAGCCCTTCTCCCTAAAGCGCTCGTAGGGCAAAATGGGGTCGGCTTAAAGGGGGAGGAAATTGACTAAACAGTCCCTCTTTTAAGGTCCCGCCACACTTTGTGCATCAGTTCCACATGCGTAACCTTATCCTCACAGCACTGCCCCTGGCTTATTCCTAAGTGCCGCCTTAGCTTTCTGACAAGCTGCAGCCAGGCACTGACCGACCTTTACCAATTCATCCAGAACATGCAACGTTTGTAAAGGGTGATTAAGGCTTTCCTCCAACTCAGCTTTACCCTTCACAAGTCACCCTTGCCCAACCTGATGTGATTTGTGGGGGGTGCGGGGGTTGGGCCAGGCTGAAGTTCTCAATACAACCAGGTGGAGGAAGCTGAACTCCCCCACTAGTTTAAAAAAATTCAGAGATGGAAGGCATATGATTTATAATGCATTAGTAAGGACTCTCAGACACAGGAGTACCATTGGTGTAGGTACTGTATAATTATGCTACAACTGTGGGCTATGGAGAAAAGGACATTCCTTCTTGCTAGTTAACATTTTTTCAAAGGTCAAAAACTGGACCCAATACAACAGACACACAGCAGCATTCTAAAAGTTAACTTTGCATTCTAACAAGTTTGCAAGCTGCACTTTTTAGTACCAGAAAAAGTTAAATTATGACACTAGCAAAAAATCAATTTTTGATAAAAACTAGATAAACTATTGAGCATGAGATAAGGCCTCTCTTTCACAACTACAAATTTGTTGTTTGATAGGTGGCTTTAAATAGATTACTGGCTGCAAAATTCAACAAAATTAGTGCAGTAGACACAGTAAAATGAGTGAGACAGTGGACATTAGGCAAGGAAGAAGTCTGATCAAAGAGCCCTAAAAAAGGGCAAGGAACTTAGATCTATACAGGGTATGAAAACAGGTAGTGATTAGGAAAAGAGGCCCAGAGATTGCAGCAGACATACTGTCAAAGAAGCCCACAACACATCTGAAGGAGATTGCAAGACCCTTTGAAAATGATTCTTCATGAAAGGAGTTTGACAGCCTAAAGGCTGGTCTACACTGGGGGGTTCAAACTAAGATACACAATTTCAGCTACGCAAAGTATCTTAGTTCGACTTAACTGGCCGTCCTCATAGCAGCGAGTCAACTGCCATGGCACCCCTGTCAACTGCGCTTACTCCTCCTGCCAAGGTGGAGTATGGGTGTCAATTGGCGGATCACGTCCAGACGAGACGCGATAAATCAATCCCTGATACATTGAACATTACCTGCTGATCCGGCGGGTAGTATAGACATACCCTACATTAACTCTGCTTTTCAGTGTCCTGTTAGAGAGGTGTGTGTCAGGAGAGGAATTTTTGAAAATAAGCGTCTTGATTTTGTGATAGCATTCTTGGAATCTCTTCTGCTCACGGTCCATCTAGATATGTGTTTCACATGAAAACCTTACATGAGAAGAACTCCATTGGTTTACACAAAAGTAGTGAGAGTATTCAACACATGCTGGCAGAAGCTAGAAACATGTGGCTAGGGCCAAATCATTTTTCCAGGGCAGAGCCCAAGTATATGGCATTTGCATTGGAGAGATCAGCAGGAACAGGAAGAAGACTAATCATGTAGCATTAATGTTGCTTTTGTTGAATGGAATTTCCAATAGAAAGCTAAGTTCTGTTTTTTAGTAGCAATATTAGTTTAAGTTGAGCTCATCAGGGACAGGAGCTGTCAACTAAAAGTGCTCTGTAATGCATGAAGCTCATATCTCCTTTTCAATATTTCAAGAGCTTTCTATATTAAGAAATGAGATGGTTAGAGCAATGCTATGAAACTGAACTAGAATTTTCATTGCCTTGGCATTTTAAGATTCTTTATTATGATTACCAAAACTATTCAAACACAATGGGGGGCGAAACAGATTACCGACATGAAATAGTTATAGTGCAATAATGACAACTGTCAAAAAAAAACAAAAAACAAAAACAAAAAAAACCCCACAACCACACTGCCACCTCTTTTATGGAAACAATTATGCTATCAAGCTCTTATTTGTATCAAACTATAAAGGTTACAAATATGAACAATTTAAAGTTTGGTACCCTTTTCTTAGCATCATATGGTATTTATAAAAACACTACTTTGGTCATTAAAATAGAAATAGAGGAATGAATTTGGCTTCATATAGAGCAGCATACCTACCAAATATAATCACAGAATAAGAACCACCACACAAAACCATCTCCCTCATTCACGAATGGAGTTTTCACAAGTAGGTATAAGTTTACTGGGTAAAGGAAAATTAAACTAGATCTATGACAAGATAAACAGATCTTTCACCACTCACTCCATTATGTTGTATTTTCGCTCATGCAAGTATAGCAGGCTTGTGAGTAAAGAAGGAGGTTTGCATTAAGACTTTTCATTCCTATCCAAGCCTTGACAACGGATCCAGTGTGTGTGGCTCATTGCTAAAGAGCTGGAAGCGACTCACAACACCAACACAATCTTCCTTATTTTGAAATACAAATGGCTGATGAAGACAAAGCTGAACTGAAGAGTGTCACCACAGGTCAGGAGAACAAGTCTATCTATGGTAACTTGGTTATGAAGCACCCTCCAGAGATCAACATGAACAAACATGCAGTACATTTCCACTGAAGTATTGGAATTGCACTCAATAGTATAAACACACAGGGCACTACTATGATAAGTCCAATGGTGGTGGTGGTGGGGTATCTAAACTAGAAATACACAAAAGAGGAATTCCCTGGAATAAAGGTGCTGTTAATACTTTGGATTTAACCAATTCCAGATAGAGGGAAGAACCATCTGCATAGGGCCCTGCACATTAGTAACAATAAATGCAATAAAAGGGACACTGCTTTTTTAAAACTGTCCATGAAAACAATTGCTTATCTAAATCAAAAGAGACCTGTCAAAACACATGGAAGGCAGCAGAACAGCTGAAAAAAGATCAATTAATCTACAATATGCAAACAAACCCAAGATTCTCTTTTGTATTGATTTCTAGCTGCAGAGGAAAATGTTTCTTTGACGTACCAGATTCCACTAGGGTGGGCAAACTACAGCCCACGGGCTGGATCCGACCAGTTAGGGCTTTGGATCCGGCCCACGCCACTCCAGGAAGTGGCTGGCACCACATCCCTGCAGCCCATTGGGGGGGAGGGAAGAGGTGCGAAGAGGGCTGTGTGTGTGCTGCCTTTGCCTGCAGGTACCACCCCCTGCAGCTCCCATTGGCTGGGAAGGGGGAAAACCACGGCCAATGAGAGCTTCGGGGGGAGGTACCCGCAGGCAAGGGCAGTGCACAGAGCCCTCTACTTCCCACTTCCCCCCCAACACACATGGGCCGCAGGGACGTCCTGCTGCATGCCACTGCCACGCTGGAGCCACTCCAGGTAAGTGGCACTGGGCCAGAGCCGGCACCCCAAGCCCCTCATGCACCCTGCATCCCAACCCCCTGCCCTGAGCCCCCTCCCACACCCCAACCTCTACCCCAGCCCTACAGTCATGGCCCTGCATGCAATTTCCCTACCCAGATGTGGCCCTTGGGCCAAAAAGTTTGTCCACCCCTGCACTAGGTGGTTAGCAAAATGAAAGATAACCCATCTAGTAAAGGCAGAAGCCTTAGAGGTGTATTTGGTTCAGTGCATTAAGTAAGCAAGGCAGCTGCAGGCCTGAAGAGAAATTTGGGGCCTTGGCACATCATGTTTGCTGGGGTCTCTGCCCTGCACATTTCTTTTATACTGATGTTGAAGAAACTTTGGGGGCCCCAGTACAATTGTCCCCCTTTCCCCTACCTCACATTAGTTCTGGCTTCAGTGATGCCATTAAAATAGTTTATGCAATAAGGATGTGAAGTACAGCAATACATACCCCTTCCTGCTTTGTGAAGAGCTTAAGGCAGTTACCCAGAGCCTCACAAGTTTCTTTGGATACTTCAGAGACCACTTCAATTTTCTGAAGAAATGAAGGAGGCATTCCTGAAAGTCAAAAGTACCAAAGGTGAGCTGTTTTAGGAGACATCTTAACTACTGATTTTGCATAATTGTTTACTCCCAAATTGTCAACTAAAAATCCTAACTGAATTGTGTGCTACATCAATGCCAGAACATTAGAAAATGCTCTTTCTACAGTACAGTGCACAAGTTAATATTAGGGAAAGTTCCTTCCCCTTGTCCTGAGCTTGGGAAAGGCTGCAAAAGGTAATTTATTCATAGAGTTGGATACAGTTCCACCACACAGCATGGCTAGGGACACAAGATGGGAGAACTCTGGCCTTCATGATAAGATTACCCAGCCCTAACCTTGATCTCTCCTTTTTACCCCTTCCCCTGGAGTAAAGTGTGAAGACCTCTCCTGTGAAAGTATTGCATGATCCGTAGTCTAAGGATAGTGTGCAGTTACTGCCATCATGGCACACCAGGAAGCTGAAGAAAAACCAAGAAGCCACACAAGTTGGACAACTGAGTTACCAAAAACAGGAATCAGAAGAGACACTGGTGGTAAATATCAAGGGGAAGGGGAAAAATCTTTGAATAAGGCCAAGACAATACCTGATGGAGTAAATTATACAAACAGCAAAAAATATCCCTACTTCACCCTGAATACAACCATCTCAAATGGATATGTAATAGAGGTTGGAATCATTAGTACTCAGGTCATTTTGTAACTATAAATGTCAGCCTGTTATGCAGGATACAACTCAAGACTCAAGTTTCCCTTTGTCCTTGCTGTAATCCCCTTATTCCTGCATATTAAAAATGGAATTATTCATTCCAAATTAGAAGAAATAGGTTTATTTCATCCTAAAAAATAGGGTTCATTTAAAAACCACCACCAGCAGTAACTATGTTGTACATTTGGGCAACAGCAAATTAAACACCCATCCATGAATCTGCTGGCAAAAAGTGATAGACTCTTTACGTAGTAAATTGAAAGAAGAGTATGTTTATGCTATATAGTGGTTTGTGGCAAGCCTGGCTTATGTGTCTGTCACACAAACCATCTACAAGCATTATATTCATTGCACTACTGCTACAAAAGCAGGAAAGAAAGTAGGTTAAGTTTGAACTAGGTGTCTGAGTTTGCAGCATTTCAAAGAGGTCAGATGGCCTTGATAGTGACTACACAGAATACAAGTACCACCACAATCAATCTCACTAAAAATGTAAGTACTGTCCTGGTGCAAATACAAGAGTCTGAAAATTCAGTGGTGCCAGTTGTATGACACCCTCCAGTGTCTTTTACAAGCCACACAAGACCACTTTTACTCAACATGCTAGAAACTACCCTAGATATTACGTGCATGTTTGTACTTTGATACATGGCAAGAAAGTTTTTGGCTTGATTAGACCTATATATATTGTGTAATACAAGGGCTTCCATCTCTGGAGCCCCTAATTAAAACTCAGGGTGGACTCAACAGTTCTAACTGTGACCATCAAGTTGGATAGGCACCTTCCAAAATGAACAATACAGTCTACTTTTCACCTCTCCTACATTCAGTTGCTTTTTTCCTTACTTGATATGAATGACATGCACCCAAGCTCTTCCTCCAAAATTGTTTTGAATGTTTGGCAAAAAAGGCTTAGAACATGGTCCAACTATGCCAATCTTAGGCTCATTTTAGGCTTTTCCAGTAGTTAGGTCTACAATAGAGGGCCATCTTGCAAAAGTCCCATCTTCAGTTCACAAGAGTTTCACCTTGGGAAAGGTGAGCTATACTGCCCCCATAGGAGCATGGTTGTCTGACGCAGTCAGACCACAAGTCACTGAAGTCCTTCAAATCAAGACACCACCAATTCAGGGCAATGGTATGTGATCTGAGAAGAGGTGCAAGCCAAAATGTACTGGTGCAATGCTTTCTGTGGTGAGCCACTGGGATTGTGCCCTAGATTGAATGTGCTGTCTATATTTCAGTCCTAGATAAATCAAGTTACAAACAGAAATTGGTAGGTGACAAGCCAGGAGCAGTGCAGGCTAAAGCCGCTGCCCCCCCTGCCCCCCTCCCAAAGCGACACAGGGCTGAAGCCAGCAAACCTCCCTCCTCCCCCCCAAGCTTGGAGCCGCACTGGGCACCCCCCTTCGCCTGCACACAGCCCCTAGCTACCTCCTGCCTGCACCCTGATCAGTTTTCAAACTTTTGAACCCCCCTTAAGTTATTTTTTTGGTTGCGTCCCACCACAGCCCAGACTGACTGGGTGGCCTCCTGAGTGAGTCAGGGGGTGGGGTGGTGCTCCCTCCCTGGACCCCACTGTGTGGAGCTGGTTCGAGCCCCACCAGCTCTTCTCCCCCGCCCCCATAGAAGTAAAACTATGCCTGCGCCCAATGGTGGCCCCCAGCCTGGAGCCTCAAGTTCCCCCCCCACACACACACACACCCCTGCTGGGCCCTGGCCTCTTTATAGCATGTTGAGAAAGGTTTATAGCAAGAGAAAGGTTGAGAACCCCTCAACTAGCTGACCTCTCGAGGTCCCTTTCAGTCCTACAATTCTACGATTAACAACTAGCACTCTAATTTGAGCTTACTAAATTTTAACCACTGTTAAAAGTAGCAAGGACACACATAGGCCAGATCTGTTTATTAAAGATGTTTGTTTTTAAAGCCCCCACTTCTCATATTATAATCTAATTTTAATTCTCAAATTACCAGTTTCAGAAGTTAAAAATCCATTGATTTCAATTTCATATTATGCATATATGTATACATAAGGCACTAGCCTCAAACAAGTGTAAGTCAGTATCTCTTAAGAAGTTTGATGCCTGTACATAATAGCCAATAAACTGGAACTCTGCTGTTGTATGCAAGTGTCCAGTGGAAACAGTGTGTGATTTCAAAAAATTTGTAAGCTCTCTCCAACCCACTGTGTCCCCTTTTTGACACCTTTATACAAGGACACTGGAATATATGTCATCTCACTGACCCATTAGTTTCTTTATTACATTTAATGCATCCCTATTCCACAAGTTCAGTTCACCACAGCTTTTTTACTACAATGAGCAAATACATCATACAAATCGAGGGAGGAGAGAAACTAGAAGCAGCAGCTGATCTCTTGGCAGTAGGGAGAGTAGCAAGAGGGATTTTGGTACCTTTAAGGGGACAATAAAAGCTACTGCTCTCGTGTTATTTATATGGTTCTACAAGTGATTCCAGATCAGGAGGAGCTCACCTATACACTCAATTATCCTGAAAATACTATTTATGACAAGTTTCACCATAGTTTAACCCTCTAGGAAGTTGTATTAACCACCTCAACTGATGTAAAGCATCAGCAGAACCACTAGCTATTGTAAGTAATAAGTTGACAGTTATTTGAAAACTGAAATATTCAGTCTCAATTTCTAATTGAAAAGCAGTGGTCCTATTCTCACAGGCATCTTGTTTCCATTTTGGAAAAGTTTTATTTGACAAAAGGGTGGACTTCCTGATTTTATTTTATTTTTTAAAACCAGGTGGCTTATCCAACACAGAGCACATCATAAAACTGCAGAAAGAATTGCAATTACTAACAGTGTTACCTTTAGTGGTGTTGCACGATTTAATCATTGTGAGGAAGTTGGAAATCTCTTTATCTAGCCTTTGTTGACATGTTTGTGCCTTCTGCAAACAAAGATAAACAGCTATTTAAAACATGTACTTCTAAATGGAAAAAGTTCACACATTCTATTAAACATACTAAAGTTAAGTTAGAGATACCTAACAATTTGAAAAAATTCATTTTTCTGATGAGAAAAATGTGATTTTATACAGTAAATCAATAGATGACTGGTGCCTCCCCATATTGGGAGGGCACCAGCTAAATGGGAGGACAACCTCTGCCCTGCCCCCAACCTGGGGCCCCCCCATGCTCTTCCTCCCCAACCCCACATTACTTGCAAGGGGGGAGGGGCTCTGTCCTCCCACTGCGCTGGCTCCCCCCAGCACATTCAGCTGCTCTCCCTGGCAACCAGGCCTAGGTGGGGAGCTGGACAGAGCTGCTCCCAGTCATTGCTCCTTGCAGCAGCAGCAGCTGCCTGGGAGGGAGCCCTACTGGGGAGGGGTGGCGGCAGTGGCAGCCCAACTCCCTGCCCAGGCTCAGCTTCCGGAGATCGGGGCCAAGCATGCCAGGGAGAAGGGAGGGCCTCTGGCTCGCTTGGCTGCTGTCCCTGGAAGCTGAGCCTAGGTAGGGGGCAACCTGCCACCACCACAGCCAGGTCCTCTCCCAGGCAGCCACTGGGCTGCACCAGGCAGCGTCCCAGCATGGCTGGAGATGTTCTGGCCCCACCCCTTCTTTCCCCACCAAGGTGGCTACTGGTGGGGGGGCCACTGGACCCTCCATGCCCCATCCCCGACATGTCGCCGACTCAGAAGTGTGTAAAAAAGCTTAATCTGTATTTCTCTCTCAAGAAGGATCACTGCACATTTAAATGGCTATATCCCAAACCACTTTAATTACAGTATATAAATTGCTTCTAAAAAGTTTATTGAAATCAAGTTTTGTTCAGAGACCCACGGTTACATAAGCTATTTTCCTCCCAATTTAGTCTTGCCACTTAGAGTATGTCTACCCTGTACTCTAAGCCCAGGCCTGTCGAACATGAACTCTGTTTCCGAGCCTGTGACTGAGCATCCACTCTGCAACAGAAACCTGAGTTTGCAGTTGCTGGACCCAGCTCTCACAGCTGTGCTAACATGACCATATTGCACTACGTAGACCTTCAACATGGGTCTGCACCTTGACCTGTATCCACACTGCAAAATGACACGGCTTGGACCTGAATCGTAGTGATACGCTGGCTCTGATCCACGCCTTACAACATGGGTCCTGAGTGCTTGCTGACCTGAGTGAGACTGATTTATGTGGGGATGGAAAGGGGGTTTGGGCTCAAATCAGAGTCCAAGCCGTGCCTTAGCGTGCAGTGAAGACATACGCTAATCACAGGCAGCTTCCTTCAGCGCTTTAGCTGATTAGAGTGGACAAATGCTGGCAAGTGAAGAGTTAAACCCAGAGCTTCATTTTTGGATATCCAAACGCACAGGAAGGGGAAGACATTGCCTCTCAGGATCAGGTCCTTAGGCTCCATTGTAGTTTGGAGGCATCTACTTACACAAAACATCCCCATTCCAGTGAAGTCCCAAATACACTCTGCTTTTGAATAGTGATTACAGCATGCATTGCTGTATTGTCAGAGTAACTAGGACACTTGGCATCACTTCAGATTTGATTTAACATGTTAAAGAAAAGAAATAGAGTCTGTAAACTCCCTTTGTAGGGGGAATATAAAGACCACTCATGAAATTTATAGCTAAACAAAGCTTTCTACTGCCAGAGATGCATCAGTCTCTGGGAGTACAAGTCTGTCAAGGTGACACAGCTAAGAACGCTTAGATTTCACAGCATAAATTTAAGCACTAATGAAGTAAGTTTAGTTTAACTAGAGCAGAATTATTCATTAATCATGTAAGTGACATATGATGCTGTTTCTCCAGTAAAGAGAACAGTGCTCTAGTGCTGTTGCATTATACAAGTTATTTGGCATGAACCTGTCATAATACTACATAATATATAGGACATTCAGGCTGTAATAAGTCACTTCAAAGCTAAAAAGCATCACATAGTTCTAGACAACATTTCATGTGGCAACAGTTACATGTATTACCCTTTGCGACAAGAGGTTGTCGGGGGAGGAGGGAGAGCAGGGGTGAGAAGAGGCACATCAGTCAAATATACTCTTTAAAAGAAAGCCACTGTTTGGGCCTACATGTCTAAGAGTGAAAGGCTACTCTAGAACTCTAACCCAGCACTTCTACTCCTTTAAGAAAAGAGAAATACCTACCCAAAAAACCCCAAAACCCATATTTGCTCAAATTAAAGAGGGATCAACTTAAGGTAAAGAATCTGTTTGTAGCCTGGAACAGAGGGTCCACATGAGCATTTACAAAAGGTGTTCGTTACCAATTCACTCAAGTTACTTTAACTAGGGAACGTATACACTACTGGAATAGTGGCTCTAAATGTGGTGTGTTCAAACTGGTTAAAATGGTTAGTAATCTGTTCAACTAACTGTCATCTTTAACAGATGGCTAGGCTGGCACAGTGTTGTCTTCATGTAACTTGTTCATTATTTTGCAGCATGACTAGGACATTAATGATTAGCTGGTTTGGGCTGATCATCATCTTTCCAGCTGTGTGGGACAAGACACTGCACCACCTGCTGCTGGCTGTTTTATGTGGGAATCCTCCAGTACAGTGGCCTCTGACATTTTAGCTACCCTGCTCAAAGAAGATTTAGACAGTGATAAAATTCCAGCAGACTTTCTAGACTAGCATTCTCATTGGTGGCAGCAAGACAGCGTGGAGGTTTGAAATAAAGTGCCGGGGGTAGCCAAGGAACAATGGTGACCCTGTCTCATTAGACAAATGAAGTTGTAGTGGAGCAAGCTGTGAGGAGATTAGTTTCAGGGGGGTTCTTCCACTCAGATGTCAAATTCAAGACTGAAAACTACATGGTAAAAAGCCCAGGGACTTGTTTAAAGACTCTTCAGAACCCTTGCTGAAAAGTCTTCAAGGAATGAGGAGTTTCAACTATGATTATATACAACTTTATAAAATTAAAGATCAACATGTATATAGTTGTCCTCTCCACCCCCTTTCATCCTCTGCATGTTGCTTCTCTTCAGATTATTCTTTTATAAGGTCTTGAGAGGAGGGACTATTTTCTTCCTTCGTGGACACTACCAGAACACAAATAAGGTTGCGTTTTACCAAAAAGCATGTGCATTTCATGTAGTTTTTCTACATAATTAGGAGTGTATTGATATTAAGGATAGTTAAAATTTTTCCATCAAAAGACTGTTTTAACAGCAAACTGGGTTTTTGATTAGTTTTTTTTGCAGGGGGGGAAGTGTCTGCTTCCCCACAGAAAAATTTAGACCTTTGTCAAAAATAAACTAAGATTTGGAATTCCATCCACAGTGCCTCTTGGGTAGGGTGGATAAAAATCAATGATTTAAAATAAATTTAAAAAATAGTTTTTTCCCTCAAAGCATTTTATAAAAAAATCCAATCTAAATATAGTTTTAATTAAGATATCTTTGAGCTATAATGTATCTCATCATAGAATATGGATTATAAATTCTAATTTTATAGTATGAGACAATATATTCATGTAATGTTTAAGAAAAGTTTCGTAAATGAGTTCCAATAGTTCATGGATTAGGGAACCAATCTTATGGGGTTCCAGGGGCTTCTGTATAGATTTACGTTAATCTGTCTACCCAATGGGACTCGGTGCTCAGTCTAGAAGATATCAGGTGCTTAGGTTTTGCAGTTTTCAAACTGTGGATTTGTATCTCCAGAGATAACATGCTTTTTAACAGCAAAAAATGTTTTAAAATAAATATATAGGAGGTGAGAAATAACAGACCTCAATCCTATTGTCCCTCTGCAAATTTGTGTACACAGAGTCAATCCCTTACTTCTCTCTAAAAGTAGAAAGTTTCAAAAAGTTCAATGAATAGAAGATGGTTGGGAGCAGAATAGATCTGAACAAGGAGAAGAAGTCTGGAGATAAATGTGAGAAGGGAGGGACAGGCAGTAGAAACAAAAGTGAAACTGTTTGAGCAGCATATTCCAGAAGTCTGGAGGTCTTTCTGAGTGGAGCCTTCATTGATTTGAGATCTACCATACCATTCTCTCACTAGAAGGGAAACCTATAATGGCAGCAGGCCATAAAAGAGACCCAATTTGGGAATAAGAACCATTCAAGAAATGTTTGCTGATGATGTTTTAAAGAAAGTAACACCAGTGAACTGGTGGAAGTCACTTAAGTACTTGGATTCAGAGACTGTAGAAGTGATAGTCTCACTTTTAACAGCAGTAGCTTCTTCTGCCGGTGTAGAAAGAATATTTTCTTCCTTTGGACTAATTCATTCCAAATTGAGAAATCATTTGGGACCTGAAAAAGCAGGAAAGCTTGTTTTTCTTTTCCAGATTATGAATAAACCGGAAAATCAAGATGAAGACGACTGAGTTAGCTGCAGAAGCCAGTGTTTTAAGTTTCTCATGTTGACTTGGCTGACAGTTGGTTATTTTTTTTATATATATATATATATATATATATATATATAAATATATAAAAAAAAATTAACTAATTTTAGTTAAACAATTTTAACAAAAACAAACCTGATTTTAAAAAGCTTGAATGTTTAACTAAATTAAAAAATTCATATGCTTGTTTTGTTAAAATATTATGTTTGTTGAAGGAAAAAATCCAGAATACATAATGTTGTTTTAGTTAAAAACAAATTAAATGTCTATCTGGTGATAGTCTCCTAATACAGCATGGCAAAAAATCCTCCAAATATTAATTAACCTGTTGAATTGGAAATCGTTCACCTCCCAATGACTTCATAAATATCTGCTTCAATTACCTTTGGTAAATGAAATAACCAAACAATCATTCATTTTCTGATATAGCTGTAAAACTAATCTGAAAAGTTTTAAAAATAAATCATTTTTAAAATGAAACCTACATCTATCTCTGAGTTGTGAAGAATATGCATTAAGGTTATAACCACCACCAAGAAAGCACTTATGTAGAAATTCACGATTAAATAGAGTCTTCCTGACTAGTGATTTAAGTTATGATTTAAATCAAATCCATCCTGCTCTTGGGAGCTATAGTTGAGGTGTCATGCATCCCATCTTCCTCTCCGGGCCAGTCTGGCTGAGGGGCCTCTCTCCCATGATGCACCACAGCAACTCAACAAAAAGCAAACACTGTGGTACGTCAAAGGACATGTAATTTGGTTGGGGAGCGCAGCCCACAGTGAAGAACAGGGCATGAGCCACCATTTCCAAATTGAAAAGTCTCCCCCAATCAGCTCTAGTCAGTATTTAAACTATTGCAGTAAATTGCAGGACTAAAATGTAAATGAAATAAAGGTTTGCTTTTCATTAGTGTAGCCTTCAGAGTTTCCTGTCTAGTAACCTTGAACTTTTCTGTACCCCGCTACTTTCCTTAATAAACTAGATAAGTTTTCTGAAGGCAGAAGTTTGATGGTAGAGCAGAGGCAGGCAAAGTTTTTGGCCTGAGGGCCGCATCGGGTTTTATAAATTGTATAGAGGGCCGGTTAGGGGAGGGGGGTCATGGCTCAGCCCCCACCTCTTATCTGCCCCCTCCCCCCCAGACCCCTGCCCCATCCAACCCCCCCGTTCCCTGACAGCCCTCTGGGACCCCTGCCCCATCCACAGACCCCCACTCCCTGACTGCCCCCAGACTCCCGCCACCCCATCCAACCCTTCCTCTCATTCCTGATGCCCCCCCTCCCCGGGACCCCTGCCCATCTAACCATCCCTTCTCCTTGTCCCCTGACTGCCTCCGGAACCCCTGCCTCTGACTGCCCCCTGCCGCCCCATCCCAACCCCCCTCCTTCCTGACTGCCCCCCCGACCCCTGACCCCCCATTCAACCCTTCCTCTCCCACAAACCACCTGACCCCTATCCACACCCCTGCCCCCAAACTCCCTGTCCTCTAGCCAACCCACCCTACTTCCTGCCCCCTTACCACGCTGTCTGGAGCACCGTTGGCTGGCAGTGCTACAGCCGCACTGCCTGGCTGGAGCCGGGCCATGCCGCCACCACCAAGCAGCACAGAGCACCGGGTCAGACTGGGCTCTGCAGCTGCACTGCCCCAGGAGCTCACAGCTCCGCCACCCAGAGCACTGTGCTGAAGCGAGCGAGCTGAGGCTACGGGAGAGGGGTGGACAGCAGGGAAGGGGCTGGGGACTAGCCTCTCAGGCCAGGAGCTGGGCAGGATGGTCCCACGTGCCGTAGTTTGCCCACCTCTATGGTAGAGCCAGCACCACAGCAAGAACTCAGTTTCATAGTAAACTGAAGACCCTCTCATAAGCAACTTTGAAGTTATATGAAATGCCTTGCATTAAGTCAATTCAGATGAGGGCCCTATACATTAACTCTTGTTTCTAAGCCATATATAAATCAAAAGCATACTGTATCAGAACAGTATATTGCTGAGGGTTACATACTATAAAGTCTGGAATACCTTAGTGAAGACTTTAAGACTTGAAGAACTTGACTAAGTGTCCTCTAAGCTCCCTCTTCTGGCCAAAAGTGCTCAAAACAGTTTACCTTGTAACGGTTCAGTTTTGTGTACATTCTTAAAGTAGTAGTAGTAGTAGTAGTATACATTCACTATTTTATATACACAGTATTGAGCATGAATGAGACATCACAAACTTTATTCTAAATGCCATCAGTGTTTGTGTCCACTGAGAACATCCAAGTAAATATTACCCAAACTAGAAATGGTACAGTTGCTCTAATAGATCTCTAGAATTCTATAAAGAATAGCAAGCACCAATTTATAAGTTTGCCAGATGTAAAAGCCATGTATTCCCATACATACTTCCAGCGTTTCTTGCAATTCTGCAACAGATACTGTATCATCATCTTCCTCATCACTCAGCTGTTCTTGGGTACAGTAGTGAGTGCTGTATGCAGAGTGGTCTTCTATTGCCTCTAGCCAGTTCTGAAAGTAAAGCAGCCACTGCAAGAATTCAGCACACTCATTTTAAAGAGCACACCTCTACTTCAGCAGCAGCTGAACACTGGCACATGTAAGCAGGGCCGGCTTTATGAACTGTGGGGCCCAATTTGAATACCCGGCGGCGGTTTGGGGCTTCGGCGGCACTTCAGCAGTGGGGGGGTCTGCTCCAGGTCTTCCACGGCACCGAAGGATCTCCCCCCCCCTGCCGAAATGCTGCCGAAGACCCGGAGCAGACCCCTCCCCCCACTGCTGCTGAAATGCCGAAGACCTGGAGCGGACCAGGTGAGTAAAAAAATTTTTTTTAATTAAAAAGGTGCCTAAGGCATGGGGCCTGATTCCAGGGAATCAGCCTAAAGCCGGCCCTGCATGTAAGAGCCAGCTGGTACCTCAGAAGAAAGCAAAGACTCCTTGACATTGTTAGAAAATGCCTAGTGTTTTTAGACAGTTCTCCATTTCCCAAAAAGTGTATAATACACAAAGGAGAATGGCTTGGTTATTAAGTTGCTGGACAGGTGTTATTTATTCCTTCTTATGACGCAAGAACTAGGGGTCACCAAATGAAAGGCAGCAGGTTTAAAAATAAACCAAAGGACGCATTTCCTCACACAACACAGTCAGTCTGTGGAACTCTTTACCAGAGGATGTTGTGAAGGCCAAGACTAACAAAAAACAACCAACCAACCCCCCAACCACCAAAATACACACACACCCCAGATAAATTCATGGAGGATAGGTCCATGAATGGCTTTTAACCAAGATGGGCAGAGATGGTGTCCCTAGCCTCTGTCTGCCAGAGGCTGGGAGTGGGCAGCAGGGGATGGATCACTTGGGGATTACCAGTTCTGTTCATTCCCTCTGTGCCACCTGGCATTGGCTGCAGCCAGAAGGCAGGATACTGGGCTAGATGGACCTTTAGTCTGACCCAGCATGGCTGTTCTTGTGACAAGGACTCTTGATCTGAGTTAGCTTCCTTGTTTTGCTAGACTCCAAGTGACTTGCTGGAGGTCATACAAGTAGTCTGTGCCTCTGTTCCCAGTCTCCAAAATGGAGATTATACTTCTCTCATCCTGTGTCTTGTCTATTTAGATGACAAGCTCTCTGGGGCAAGGACTGCTTTGCCATTTTGTTTGTACAATGCCTGGCACAATAGGGCTCAAGTCCAAGTTGGGCTTTTAGGCACTACTGCCAGATAAAAGGTTTTTGTACCCAGATTTCTTCACCTCCAGAAGCCTTGAATCATGCTTTATAGGTGAAGGATAAATAGTATGTTCAATACATTTATTACTGTAGCACCTAGGAGCCCTAGTCACAATAGTGCTATTAGTTCTCCCAGCTCCCAGTTTGGGGTAGGACATTATCCCTTGTTTAGAAGGCGTGGTCCTAACCACAGCTTTGAACCTATTTGCAAGAATACACTAATTAACTCCTCTCTTGCTTTGGGATGAAGGACGAGTAAGTTGCAACAGAAGTTTAGGAGCTCAAACAAACAACCTCTCACTAGTTAGGCAATGCCAAAAGACTGAACAGGTTTTCCTATAACCAGCTATTTCAGCAGTGGAACAGCAACAAACATACAACTATTCTGAATGCCGTGTGTCCATCATGAGCCAGGTCTCTATATTACTAGTGAATCCAAAAGTTTAGTATTAATATACACAGCTCAAGGATTCAGAGTTAGCTCCATGAAAGTCCATGCAACCAAAATTAGATTCTCTCGTCCATCTACACAAAAAAGTTACAAGATTAGAGACTTAATGAAATTGGTAGTTACCTCTCTAGCCTTAGGAGGAGAGTTTTTAGGAACTTTAAAACTGTGAACACTGTCATCGAAGCATTTGACAGAGAAAAGGCAGCTGTCTGTAGATTTTACCTTTGATTAAAAAAAAAAAAGAATCATGAGTTTACAGATTCCAGAAACAGCAACTAAGGTTTAAAAAAAAGTTTTACTGGCAGTTATAAAATATTAGAGCATAGTACTACTCTAAAGTACCTACAAATGGTAATATGGGTTATGTTTGCCCTGGTTTTCAATTCAAATGTGCTCAGTTTACAAGCAAAGATGACTTAAACTAGCCACCTGCCATACAAAGGGAGCTTTGTCTAAGCAAAGCTGTTCCTTGCCCTTATCTCATGCATCACAAGTAAAGCCTGTGCAGACCACTAAGCTATTAAATCTGCACAGCCCCAATATCGTCAAATTTAAGTCCTCTGCAACCCCTGTGCAACTACTGCTTTCAATGGTTTGCACAGGTACAGCCAGTTGGAACTTAGCAAGCTTATGGATGCATTCGTCTGGACTAGGGAGTAGTAAAAAAGGCTGCTATGACCATCTACAAGAAGCAGACCTGCATAAAGTAATGTGAGAGTCATTTATCAGACTAGAAATTCACTTTGAAGAAACAGTTTAATATAGTTTTAAACACAAGCAGTAAGAAACTGGTACTTACCTTCTCTTAACTGTTGTACAAGATGTATTGCATATGTCCATAACATTGGCGGTATGCATGCGCTTCATGCACCAGTGCTGGAGAGCTTTTCCTAGCAGTACCCGCAGGGGAAGCCATGCTCAGCTCCCTGTGCTGTGAGCAAGGGATAAAGGGCAGAGATGCCCCACCCCTCCTCCAGTTCCTTTGTACCAGAACCCAATGGTAGACTCTGATGCAACAAGGAAGAAGGGTGGTTGTGTAATGGATGTATGGAACCATCCTGAAAAACTAGTTACATAACTGTTGTTCCTTCGGGTGCTTGCATATGTGCACTACACTGCAGGTGACTCCAAAGCTGTTACCCCAGGAGGCAGAGCTCATGCTCACTGGAAGAGGGATGTATGGCCACGTTGCCTGCTTTTGCATTATATCCCTTGAAGCTGCAGATGGTGCATAATATCTAGTAAAAATATGAATCAAGGACCATATCACTGGTCTACAAATGTCCACAACTGGGGCATGTGCCAGAAATGTCACTGAAGTTGAATGTGTTCTGGTGGACAGCACTGTGAGCCTATGAGGAGGAGTTACTCCTCTTAACAGTATAAGCCATTGCAATACACCTGCATGTCTGGAGAGGCAACCACTGACCTGAGTGACTTTAAAGGATACCAGTAGTTATCTGGTACTGGAGGAATGACATCTCTAGTGAGGCCCTGGTACCAGAGAAGAGGAAGTGGTTTACAGCAGAGGCAAAGGAGATGGCTCTGAGTTGGTCTTGCAGTACCAATACAGGCTACAATACCAGTGGTTATTCCAGAGCTAGCAATAGTAAGTCAAATGTATGAGTTATCAGTACCATCACCAGTCTCAGGGTACATCTACACTGCAATTAAAAAAAACCTGGCTGACCTGTGCCAGCTGACTCGGGCTCACAGGGCTCTGGCAAAGGGGCTCTTTAATTGCAGTATAGACATTCAGACTCAGGTTGCAGCCTGGGCTCGGGGACCCTGTGAGGTGGGAGCCAGAGTCAGCTGGCACGGGCCAGACATGGTTGTCTAACTGCAGTGTACACTCTCCATCAGAGCTGGTAGAAGTGTCCCACCTGTGGGAACATTCATATGAGAGGAATTGGTTCTGGAAATTGGAGACAGCTGCAACCAATAGGGCCATTGTGAGGGGTTAGTATGGTACCAGGCCCCAGGCTTGCCTGGGGCAAGTGTCCCAATCCCTGGACAGACCGCCTCCGAGCCCCAGCAATGAGAAACAGTGGTTTTTACGCTCTTGGTACTGGGAAACCCGAAATTCTGGAGAAGTCTTGGAGCACTTGGAGAATCTGGTGAGGTATGGTGCTGGCAGAGGTTCTCTGTGACCTCAGTTGGGACTTATGCCTGAAGCACAGTACTGGAGCAGCATGGACAGCTTCCAAGCCAGTAGTACTTGGCACAGGGGATCTTGATCTGTCCCCATGGAATGTGGCAGTGCTGAGCCTAAGACAAGCGATGCCAAGGACAAGTGACCCAGTGCCTCTAAAAGGCATGTCAGTGACAGGTGAGGGTGCTCACACTGAAGCAGAGACGACAGCGATACTGACAGGCATAGTAAATCTAGCTGCAGCATCAGCCTCCACTTGAGTCTGTACCAACAGGATGCTGACCCACAGCAATCAGCCAAGACTGCTCTGTCACCACTGGAGAAGTAGCCTGTCACAATGGTCCCTGATAGGGGACCAGGGTCAATGTCTCAGGTCTAAGTGAGTCTGTGCTGGCGAGCAGCAGGTCGAAGGATGCACTCTACCATCAGTACCTGAAGGATCCTTTGTGAAAGAATCCCATACCCTATGCTTCAAGGAGCCAGAAGTGGACATAGACTTGTGCTTTGAGGCCAGGACTTAGGTTCCGTGGCCTTGAAGAGGACAGTCCTGGAGACTGAGATCTTCTGCAGCCTCTTTCAGCTGACATAACCAGGGAAGCACTTTGGGAAGGAGGCTTTGAAGAGCTTCCCTTAGATGATGGTAGCTCCAACGCTGGTCTAAGAACAGCTTCCATAAGAATATAATAGAGGCACTCCCCCCTCAACTTTGTCCAAGTCCTGAAGACTAACAGATAGGTGATCTACATCTCTGATGCAGCCTTCACCCAAACACTTGAGGCAGTTGAGGGATTGGTGGTGGAGGGGGGAGGTTGTCACTAACAAGTATAGGCTTCCCACAGCCTAGGTAAGATTTCAACCCCTGGGACCTCGGCATAGGTTCCCTGGTACCAGGCAAGGTCCAAAGACCCACCAGACTGGAAGGACCCCAAAAGAAGGGCTAAATCAAAATGAAAAAGGATCAAGAGCTTTTTTTTTTTGCGGGTGGAGGGGAGTAATACTAGGTAGATTGGTGTTCCTTGTGAACGACTCAATGCTCCAGCTATGGATGTAAGAAGGAACTAGAGAGGCAGTGCTCTCTGTCCTTTATACTCTCACCCCTATGTGTAGCACTAGGGAAAGTTCTCCAGCACCATGGCACAGGATACACACACAGCGTAATGTACATATACGCGCACCCAAAGTAGTAATGTCATTACTGCAAATAGATTAGATTTTGCTAGAGGCATATATTGAGCACCATATTTCTGAAGTTCCACTTCTAAAAAAACCAAAAGCCAACCATTTATGTTTAATTAAAAATTAATCACAGGTAGCTCCTCTTCACTGCAAATTTTTTGCCAGAAGTCTAACAAACAGTTTTTCACATTCTCTTTAGATAGCAGGTTAGAGTTTGTTTTTTAAGATTGCTTATTAAGATTATTAAGCACTAAAGAGGGCAGTTTTTTTTTTAACCTGATATTGCAGACTTGAGATGTAGGCTCAAAGCAACTGGAATAGTCCCCGTCTCAACTCCTTACACTTATTGCTTGTTACCTGAGCCCCCAGAGTATACTCCCTACACATGGCTTTCTACATGCCCAGATAGTGCCTCCCATATCAATCTTGCTACTTTTAAGGTGCGTAGTGTTCTACTTCCTCCCCCTGCCAGAGCCTTTAGCAGCATATAGTAGCGCTGTGCAATGATAAATATGGATGCAGCCTGCCTTGCACTGTGGCATGTACACACACCTGTAGTGCCTGCACTCTACACACTGCTGTAAGTATAGACGTAGATTTATAGTTACAAAAAAGTGTAAAATTCTTTATAAAAAGTGCTACTTCATGCCACATATTACAAACAAAATAATGATTCTGTACTATACATTACAGAGAGGCATCATATAAGGCATGAAATATGGGAAGTCATCTAATCCACAGTGATCTGGAAAAAAATTGAAGGAACTGAGCCAGAAGCCATATGTAGTGACTTAGCCAAGGAATTCATAGTCTTATGTGCATAATACCAGTGTATGACTGGTATTTTAGAAGCCCTGCTTCACATCCTACCGTGCAGACAGCTTGTGTTAGGTGCTTGCATCCTTGGCGATGATCATTATTTATGGCATCAGCCCTTTGGAAGATAAAAAAAGATTTTAAAGTGGAAAGGTAGGGGTCATTAAGATCATTAAGATTCTAATTATCAAGAAATTAAGTGTGACACTTACTGTTTGCGATACCAGGAAAGGACTCCATGTTCTAGTACTACCCAGTAAAGTTTCCAGCCAAAAAACCTTAAACTCTAAAAGAGAATGTTAGTCATTTCAAAGCCCATTGCTACTCCTGATAGCCACCAAGTACTGCTATCAGTTAACAGTCTACATTAAAAAATATTGCAAGCTATAAGTAAACTTCAAATGTGATCCAAGAGCCATATCTATTAAAACTCTTAACATTAAATCAGTATCTCTTTTTTCAACCATTCTATTTCCTTCCCCAAGAAGTGGGAGAACATTTATAAAAACCAAGTACAAGTTTGGTTGTATCCACAAGGACAACAACATTTATGGAGTTTTAAGAAGCATTGTTACTCAATAGGAACCTTCCTAGTCAATTAAGTTTAGCTTTGTTGTAGTTCAGCACTGAATATGGCCATCCACATATCTGATCCCGTATACTGGAGTGGTTGTTAGTAACTACCATAAAGGTTTCTTACATATTACTATAATCAAAGTAACTCAGCTAACCAATCTGACACGTGCAACAAAAAAATTGAAGATGGAATGCAGATAGTAGGAAGTGAAGGGTTTCCAGATGCACAGTAGTGTCTGCTTTTAAGAGTTTATAGCAATGTTAAGAGATGCCTAAAAAAATCAAGCCTTTTAAATCGCCCATTAGATAGCATGAGGAGAGTGCGCTTTACAAGCTGCAGCTTAATATTTTGGTTTTTAGGATGTAAATAAGTGGTTTTATATCAGCAGTTAACCAACTTTGTGAATTATTACACTGAACTTTGGTTTAAGTCAAAGTATTTGCAAGATTTTTTAAAAATATATACTCTTCAAAAGTTCTTGAGAGAAAGTTGCTTCATGTATTGTACTTAAACACATCTTTATAGGATTGAGAGGAGTTACATAAAGATTTTCCCTATAATAAATCATGAGAGCTAGAACATCTTTTGGGGACTGGACAGAACAGAGAACAGAAACATTTTTTTATTGCTTTCTTCCTAATTTTTCTTTTTTTTTTTTTTTTAGGAATGGCTTATCTAATGATAATGCTGAATAGCAGTGAGCTAGTAGTCAGATTACCTAGATCTTAATGTGGCCTTCAAAACTGTAGTAGAAGCACAGCCCAATTATTAATGGAGTTGATCTTTAAAAGGTAGGCAAGCACTTTCCCCACTGTACAGATGGGAACTGTGACAGGGTAGATGAAGCAAGATTTGTCCAAGGTCACAGGGAGCCTGTGGCTGAGCCAGGTATTGCACCTAGATGTCCTGAATCCAGGACCAGCCTTCCTATCCTAGGATTAGTTTTGGAAATATGTTGTAATATACCAGTCAAGATATCACAGAAAAGCCACTATTCATCAGCCCCCTCTCAAGAACAGAGAATACAATCTGCTGGGATAGACTTGGAAAACAATGTTTGGGTTGTTTTACATATTATGAAAAGGGAAAGTAAAAAGAAAAACATACCTTCCACAGGAGACCTTCATATCGTTTCAGGCGTTTGTTGATCACCTATATAAAATAAAATATTTAAAAAATAAAAACTTATCCAACTGATTGTTTCTTGAACAGTTTAATATAGGATCTTTTGTACCCACCTTTCCAATGCTTCCTGCAAGTATGTGTTTCATTTCTGCACCTTGGGCTAGATCAAACGGTGTCTGGTCTGTTTAATAACCAAAATAAAATCCAGAAGAGAGTTTAGCTTTAATTAGGAGTTAGATCTATTGTAGGACATTTAATGCTGTGGATCGGTATTATGTAGTAATTACACTGGATGTATTTAATATGGCATATGATTTCTATCCAGCTCTGAGGGAAAGCAATGGCAATCCTTTGCTTGTTTGAACATTATCGATAGAAAGAAGAGCTGGCAGGAGAGCGGTATATGAGCTATGATTCACTTCCTACAGTAAGGCACCTTCTGAACTTCCTATGTTTCTATACCAATACTCCTACCTTACAAGATTTGCTCACTTGCCAGACGAGCAATTCTTAATTGACCAATACATTGTATTATATTTGTTATGCTAAAACCGTGGGCAAGTTGAATTTTGCTAGAATTGGTAAGGAAAAGTTTTGCTAGGATTACAGAAGCCTAGTTTTATTCTAATCAACATCTGCCAGTTATTTACTTAAAAAGCAACAGAGAGTCCTGTGGCATCTTTAAGGCTAACAGATGTACTGGAGCATAAGCTTTTATGGGTGAATACCCACTTCGTCAGATGTATGTAATGGAAATTTCCAGAGGCAGGTAGCAACAGTTATTTACTTGTTATTTAACCAGAGTGTTACAGTCAATTTAATAAAAAGTGACAAGATAAACTCAACAAGTGGGATTTTCAAGAGAACCTGAAGTGACACAGGAGCATCAGTCCCAATGATTTTCCATGAACTGAAAATTCTATCCTCTGCTTTTACACTCCTATGCTTATCTTTGGGGGGAGGGATAGCTCAGTGGTTTGAGCATTGGCCTGCTAAACCCAGGCTTGTGAGTTCAATCCTTGAGGGGGCCACTTAGGGATCTGGAGCACAAATTGGTCCTGCTAGTGAAGGCAGGGGGCTGGACTTGATGACCTTTCAAGGTCCCTTCCAGTTCTAGGAGATTGGTATATCTCCAATTATTATGTTTATCTCTGGCAGAGTCAACAAGAAGTGACTCAGTACCTGTCTACATGGTGCAGCAACACAGACTGCAAGGGTGTGAATTCTAATGTACACCAACATGATGCACACTTACTGGCCCCTCCAGACACTGCTGGGGAGCACTAAGAGCTCCCTACTGCATTTTAATTTAGTATAGGAGTTAGAGTGCAATAGGGAACTTTTAGTGTACCTCAACAGGGTCTTCATAAGCCAGTTACCATCCAACACATTGGTGTGCATTAGAATAGAGGTTCTCAAACTGTGGTCCACGAACCACCACTGGTCCGCAAGCTCCATTCAGGTGGTCCATGGATAGTTCCCTCTAAGGTGCACACCTGGGTGGCCGCACATGAGAATGAAGGGCCACCCACCTAATTAGTGGAGCCGCACAGGCACGGCTCCTCTAATTAGGTGCCTGAACCCTGGAGAAGACACATGTAAGGTGAGGTGGTGGCCTTCGGGGGAATACGAGCTAGGTGGGAGGGGGCAGTGGGGTGAGAAGAGGGAGTGGGTGGAATTTGGGATGTGCAGGGCTGTGGTGGCCAGAGAAAGAGGCCATTTCCCCAGCTCCAAGGCAGTGGCTGCCAGGGAGAGTCCCCCCATTCCCAGCCCCAACTTGGGGGCTGCCACAGCAGGGGAGAGAGGGAGAGACCTCCCCTCCTTCCCAGCCCCAGGTCAGGGACTGCCGTGGTCGGGGAGAGAGGGCACATCCATCGCATTAGAAAGGTAAGACTACTGATATTAAAATACGAGGTGTGTGCTTTTATTTGTAGAACAAAAAAAGATTTTTAAAAGGTTGGGGTTTTTGTTATTTGTTTTTTAAATATAGCGCTTTTATCCAAAGCGCTTTACAATAGTTTTAGCTAATGGAACAAACAACATTTGGAAAGATCATTAAGAGGTCCGCAAAAAAAAAGTTTGAGAACCACTGCATTAGAATTCATAGCCTGCAATTCACATTGCTGCACCATGCAGAGAAGCCCTCACACCTAATAGTTAAGCAGTGACTAACGAGTACTTCCATAAAATGACACCGGTTCAGTTCCTTTGCTTCATATTTAAACTGTAAGAACTTTACTTACCATTTTTGTTTCTGATTTTAGAGTCTGCACCATTTTTTAGAAGTTTTAAGGCACAGTGCTTGTGAGCACGGTATGCTGCACAATGTAATGGCGTATTTCCCATCTGATCAGTACAGTTAATATCAGGAGGCTTTGGCCTGTTCAACTAAAAAAATCCAAAACAAAAAGCCAGATTGTTATATTTACAGGTTAATTTAGTTTTCCCTATTGCACTACACAACCTGAGCGATTTAGGGTCAAGTATCTGCTCCCTACCCTGAAATCTTGAAATATAGACTAAGCACTGAAAAGTAGGGTATGAAAGGGGGTCATGCTATGGGAAGTGCAAGGGCTACAGCAGTGAAGTGAGAGGTTCAGTTACAAGTAGCTACTTCCCTGTGTTCTTGGCTTAAGTATCCCCAACCCATCTCCCATGTGCAATGTAGCACAGAACAGGCTGCATTTCTATGGTACTCTTAATAGTTTAAATATTGTGTTCCTTTGAGAACAGGAAGACAATAGAAATTGAGTTTAGAGATTCTAAAATAGAGAACCTTTTACCATCGAGGCTTCTGAAGTTAATAAGGACAGTACTACCAAAAAAAAAAAAAAGTGTTCAGTTCACTGTATCTGTAATTCTAGATAGGTGTGTACCCATCACTTGTGTCCAAGATATTCTCATTTTGTTCAGAAGCATGTCTGGAAGGAGTATAAAAAACTCAATGGGAAAACTGAAGCAGTTGCTAATAAAAACCCAGTGCATAAAAGACAAGATTCACAGGAAACCCTAACTCATTAGGGAAGGGATTATTCGGTCCCTTGGGCAGCAGACTAACAAATATACATAAACAATTTGAGCAGATTCAAGAGAAAACCGATACGTCTTTTGTAACATGGTACATGGCTAGTAGAGAAACTGCTGCCATGAGAGTTCCCTACTCTTTTGAAGCTATTTGTGGTAATACAGTAGTTCTCAAAAACTGTATTTGATCAGGCCCCCCTGTTTGTGTCTGTAGTTATTTACGCTTCTCCGCTAGCCCCCATACATATATCGCCACCCAGCTCTGAAGGCAGAGTGGAGAGCAGAGGCTGCTGGCTGGGCACCCAGCTCTGAAGGCAGCTCCCCGCCAGCAGCAGCACAGAAGTGATATTCATCAATATCACTTTTTGCAGCAGACTTAATACCCCATTGCAACCCTTACTTCTGGGGTGGCAGTAGCAGTGCAGGGCTGACAGCTGGAGCCCTGCCGCCTCCCAGTGAGGAATGGGGATAGGGTGGGGGGAGAAGAGCCCAAGATGCCTCTCCTGGTGAGGGATTGGTTGGGGGAGAAGAGCCTGAGTCTAGGTGGCAGGGTTCTGGCTGTCTCCTTTTATCCCCACCTTCTGAGTGTGCACAGTCCTTCTGCACAAACCCCTGCCACCCAAGGATGACAGCCAGAGCTCTTCCAAAACAAAGCACACAGCTCACACCTCCCTTGACACATTCCTGTGCCTCCGTTGGGAGCCCACCACATAGTTTGAGAACCACTGTGTTAATAGAGTATAAGGACAGAGGGGAACACTGATCAGCTCAAACATCCTGTATATACACAGGCCATAGAAGTCCATCAAGACTACGGACAGGAATATTCTAAGTAATTAGCAACCCCAGATATGAATTGGTTCCCTTCCAGCTCTAACTGGACTGAGAAGGGTACATGGTCAAGAAAAATACAAGTGGTAGAACCATTTCCTCATTCAGGTACTGATTGGAAAGCTGCTGGAGAAGCTTTACCATATGCAGTCAGTTTATCTTTAATACAATTCTGTTGGTAACCTTATTGGTAGAGGTCACACCGCCACAGATTGTCAATTTATTGCAACACATTTGATGGGGTTTCTGGATTTCAGATGTCATGAAATGTGACTAGTTCAAAGCTTTAAAGCAAGATGGACTTGCAACTTTCCCAGAAAGATACCATTTGAACAAAGTTTCATGTTTGATATTACATTTGGAGAGTTGTTTTAGGGCAGGTCCATACTCACCGCACGCCGCGGTCGCCGTCGTTTTCGATTTTCGACTCATCGGGATGATATCTGATCGTCTGAGATATGTAGTCTCGAAGCGCCATCTCGATGACTGCGAACACACCCAACCACAGGCGGATGCGGCGGTGCGGAGAGAGCGGAGGAGACCCGCCGCGGCGCAGGGAAGTCAGAGTCAAGTAGTCAGTGAACTCAGGTTCGCTATTCAGCTCGCATAGCTGAACTACTGACCCCTAGTTCGACCCCACCCTAGTGTAGACCAGGGGGAAAAACATCTCATTCCCCCCCCCAGAAAAAAAAAAATGGAAAAAAATATTTCCTAGCCACACATTTAAGACATTTCGATTTACTCAGTCTGCAAACTTTCTATATGTAGTGGATGAGTAACAAGTTTCACATCACATGTAGTGATGGAAGTTTGTGTTTTGTAATCAATTTTAGTTTCCTATCTCATCCAAGGGCAAGTACCTCCAGCAGTAAAGTGGCTGTTAACCCTAGGGGCACTGGTTCAGTATAGATGTTAAGTCCACTAGAACTAAAGTGTTCCTTGGAGGTCACAGATGAGTAGCATGGCCAGACCAGTTTCTCTTGGAGACACAGAATCAGTATCTGTTGTTGGCTGCAAGTACAGCAGACCCTCACTAGAACGCGCACTTTATAGCGCAAATTCAGTTATAGCCTGGGACTGCGCATGGATCCCAAATTTAATTACCTTCATTGGAATCCATGGTAATGCAGTTCCTGCTATAATGTGGTCCCTGAGTTAACGCAGGACTGCGCATGGATCCAAAACCCCGCGTTCTAGCGTGGGTCCACTGTATTGCAATATACACAAGGGACTGAATTTCTTTTGTGGCTGAAGATATACACAATGAATCTGAGGTGTTTTTGAAGTCTCAGACTTAGTGCTGCATTCATGCATTTTGCACTCACTAATGTTTGTCACGTACTATACTAATTTCAGCTGCAGCAGATATTTCTCATGGTAAGCCCTATGACTGAGGTAATGTAGAAATTTAACAAGCAATATTTCACAGTAACCTTTAGCTAACTCAGGAAGGATATTAGAAAACACTTGAAAATTTTGCATCGTAATCTGCTGTAATAAAAGGAGAGTTTCAACAGTAAGGAAGCACTGTAGTTTGGACTGTTGCCTGCAATAGGGGTGCTGGGTGTGAAGGTAGCATATGTAGCAAACATCTCAAATTCTTACCAGTGCTGAAAGTTTTGCAGTCTCCCCTTCTCTTGCTGCTCCTAAAAGCAGTTCTTCCAGTTTCCTTTCTTGTGTCCTTTCCACTGCTGTTTTCAAAGAGAAAATAGCTTCAGCAACCACAGTAATATTCTCACAGGAACACGTTACATCAGCAAAGTGATATTTGTCTATGACGAATGTTCAAACACTATATACAGGGCCTACAGTTTCCCCAACACTTGTTAACTTGAAGGCTATGCCTACCAGACAGGGTGAAATACACTTAAGAGCCATGCTCTTCAGAGTCAATTAAATACAGTGCACAAGACTAAAAGGTGACAAATCACTGCAGAAAAATTCTGATGTTACTCAAGTTAACACAGCTACTACCCTGAAACCTGTGAAGTCTGTTTCAGCAAAAAAAATGAGGAGTCCTTGTGGCTCCTTAGAGACTAACAAATTTATTTGGGCATAAGCTTTCTTGGGCTAAAACCCACTTCATCAGATGCATAGAGTGGAAAATACAGAGGCAGGTATAAATACACAGCACATGAAAAGATGGGAGTTGCCTTACCAAGTGGGGGGTAAGTGCTAACAAGTCAATTCAATTAAGGTGGAAGTGGGCTATTCTCAACAGTTGACAAGGGAGGAAAAATTACTTTTGTAGTACTAATGAGGCCAATGTAATCATGGTGGCCCATTTCAAACAAACAGTTGACAAGAAGGTGTGAGTATCAGCAGGGGGAAATTAGGTTTTGTAGTGACCCATCCACTCCCAGTCTTGTATGCAGTGTTGTTGCAGCCCTGTCCTTTTCACAACTACCCAGTGTACTTCTGAATAGTAATAGAGAAAACTAATACTGGCTTGTTTTCCTTCTGCTGGTGCTTGTCAATGCTACGAGCACCAGCACTGGAACTGACTTCAGACTTGAGATGATGGCACAGCACTGGTTTACACTAGTCACATTTGGAAAGTTCTCTTCCCAACCACAAGGGCTAGGATTTTTCAAGCCCTAGTGTGTTAGTGTCTAATAAGAGCCTATGCAAAATAGTCTTGCTTTAAGCACAATCCATGCTACACAGAGTTCTCCTCTGGACTGAAATAGTCAAGCTTTGCACACAGATTTATTTATTTTTAAAGGCATGCTCCGAGAAGAATGGTTTGCTTATAAGGAGCAGTGAAAAAAGCACTAGGTATTACTATTAAGGTGATTTATTTACATGCATATAAAGTCAAAAGACATGTGACTGGCATAATCATTTGACAAATTAAGATGATGCTATTGTTTCAACTTCCTGTTATTCATAGATACCAAAACTGATTTATCTGTATAACAGACGGAGGTAGATGAGTTTGTGCTGTAGAGGACAAAGCTCAGGAATTCCTCAGTTTACATATTGATATGTACTCCAGGGATTCCAAGTTATGGAGCCAGAGGTTTAGGCACATTTGTACGATTTGGACCTTTTTTCCAGAAATGCTGAGCAAATCGTTGACTTCAGTTGGAGATGGGGTGCTTTGATCCTCTTAAAAAAAATTCCAGGCCCTTGGTGCAAACATATGTAAGTGTTTCTACACTATCTCCGTATACAACAGAAGTTTTTGCCATCACATAGATGTATCTTGTTTCCCTAATAAATATGTCACAGTAAATTCCACTGGTAAATTTGTCTTCATTTACTGAGGACAACAGAATTGGATCAAGTGTTTTAAGAAGTTTAACCTGCAGGGGGATTTACTTTTTCCCTTAAATCTAGTTAATCAGACTTTAAGGAAGTCTTGATTTTCAGACACGTGCAGTCAGATTGCAACCATAGCAACAACTGTGAAACTGACATTGTTAGCCAGATTAATAAGGCTTTAATAAATGCTTCACCATGAGGAGAATTAACAAGTGCACTCATTTTAAGAATTTATCTTTAGTGCATCTGTTTATGATAATTGCCTGTAACTTCGTATACAATTAAGGAATAGCATGTTTTCTGGAAAAGTACTGCTTGTAATGATTTCATTTGGAAATTTTTAGTTTTCCAGTCTTTACTTCTGAATGTAAGAGCCACATGTACCATCTGTTCAGACTAAAGAATTACATTATGAATAATCAATCTTAATTCAAAAGTCTATTCAGGGTTATGTTGTCAAGAACCCACCCCCCATCTAAAAAAGTAGCTCAGTATTGTCACCAGGAATAAGTGATAGTTACTTTCTTACCCTTTGTTTGCAGATAGCATAAGTAGTGAATCAATACATAAAAAATACTTGCTTTTTGAAAGTGGTGTTGGTCAAGACTTTAAAAAGTAAATCAATTTTGGGTATTCAGCTTTGGACACCTTTAAGAAGCTCAATTTTTTTTTTTTAAATCGGAAGCACCTATTCTATGGAAGTCACACCTTTGCTTCATCTCAGACTGGAGACAGGGGCGGCTCCAGGCCCCAGCACGCCAAGCGCGTGCTTAGGGCGGCATGCCGCGGGGGGCGCTCTGCCAGTCGCCAGGAGGGCAGCAGGCAGGGCTCCGGTGGACCTCCCACAGGCATGCCTGCAGGAGGTCCATCAGAGCCACGGGACCAGTGACTGGCAGAGCCCCCCCCCGCGGCATGTCACTGTGCTTGGGGCAGTGAAATGTCTAGAGCCGCCCTTGGCTGGAGACCCAAAATCACTTGGACAGGGTCTCCATTTTCAGAGCTGAAACAGTCTGGAGCAAGACCTGGTAAGTTTGTGAATGATTCAGCTAGTCTTCTCCCATTGACTATTTTGTACTCAAAGTTAAATTGTAGGAGAATAGAAAAGGGAAATCTGCCCAAAGATGCCCCCACAACCTACTTGGCCTCTGTGTATGTTAGAATTTTAGAGTGGAGAGATCATTATTATTCTCTAAGCATTATCTAGTGGTTAGAGAAGGGGAGTTGCAGGAAAGATCTTCAGCTCTGTTTCCAGTTCCTGTGACACCTAGTACAGTCACTGATGTCTGAGCAAGTTTGCCCACCATTTTTGCAAAATGCTAGAAATTACAGTTTGCATCCAAGTGAAGTGGTTTATATCCCAGCTTGTTACACACAAAGCAGCTTTTGTTATCAGCATGTGCTTGGATTACTTCCCCTATGCAGCAAGCTAGGGCTTTGAGTGCTACACAGAGTCTACATCATTAAAGGGCTCAGAGAAAAAAACTGTGTTGCCTTTAAGGCCCTAACTTCAATCAGAAACAGCATTTACAAATAGGTTAAGGCTTCTTTCAAAGGCACTAAAACAGCCCTGTTGTACTGACTGGTCAGTGTTCTTTTACAATAGAAGTGACTGAACATTGGTTTTTAACCAGAAGCTATTTTGAAATCAAGTGAATTTGTAGGTGAAGCAGCTCTCTTCAGAGATACAAATGCTTATGAAAGGCAGCGAAGACACAGGAAGTTACCTTCCAACATATTTTTGATCTCTTTATCTTGTGTAACGTCTCTTGCCGTCTGTCCACCCCCATTAACAATAGAAGTATCAGCATCATACTGTAAGAGCAGCATCACCACCTCCTGGAAGACAAGTTAAAAGTTATGATGTTTTATCACAATGGCACTTTCCTAGAATTGGGTTGGTCCACTGTTTTGTAACCCTCCCTTTTGAACCTAGCAGCATGTAATGGTTCACTGCGACAATGAGTTTGTAAAATATGGCAAGGGAAGAGATAGTCCGAATAATACAACAGGACTCTGACTAAGTGGACTACAGATACTGGACTGGACTTGAAGATACACAGCAGTAAAGTCAGGCATAAAGATATCTTACTAAAGAGTGACAAACACTTAATAAGGAATCTTGTACTGGAGAACTTTAAGTATCACTTAAATCTGAGCAGAGAACACTCTCTGCAGTGTAACCATATGGTCATATGAGAATCAGTTCTACACTTTAATACTGTGTAGGCATAAGCATGTAAGAGGCAAATGGCATCTGTTTGAACAAGAACAAGCTGTTCACATTAATTAGCTACTGAATCGACTCATCTTAATTCTAGTATTCTATGTAGTAAGTGGATAGGAGACCAGTATTTACAATACTGTTTCTATGCTTATTGGATGTAGTGCTTCATATGAACAAGCACTTAACAAGTGATTTCAATCCCCTTTAGCTATGCATTAGTGTCCAACTAATCCAGACAAGTCAGCCTTAAAGTCTATAATTAGGCAAGCCAAAAAAAGAATTAAGACACAAACAGCAAAAAATGTTTACATACATCAGAAGTAGGAAGCCTGCTAAACAACCAATGGGGCCACTGGATGATCAAGGTGCTAAAGCAGCACTCAAGGAAAACATGACCATTGCAGAAAAGCTAAATGAATTATTTCATGAGCACCAGATGAAACCCTGCTTTGGAGAGGCTAGCCCACTGGCTCTGTCCCTTCTGCTCCAGCCCCCCCACCCCCAACAGAAGCCCTGAGAGGCCTCCCCTGACCAGAGGAGCCCCAGCCTCCACGCCCCCCCATACATGGCCCAACCCCTCCCCCCCCCACACCATACTGGGTTGGCCTGCCAGCTGGAGCATCCTCACTCCCCCACCCACGGCTGGCTGTGTGCCACTCCTCAACTCCCCTGTCCATCCCCCCCGAGGAAACATGGCAGCAGCAGGCAGTGGGGGCCTCGGGGAAGGGGCAGGGCCACCACAGCCCAGGTGTCTAGCGGTGGGTCAGCAGCAGCATGAGAGACAGCCAAGCCTTCCCTGGGCTATTATACCTGCCACCCATGAATTCTTTACATCGGTCTTCATTGCAGAGGAGATTGCAGAGAGATTCCCACACCTGAGCCTCTTTTAAAAAATGACTTTTCTGAGGAATTATCCCAGATTGAGGCCTCAGGGGAAGCTTGGAACAAACTGACAAGTTAAACAGTAATAGGTAGTGCCCTACCAAATTCACAGCCATGGGGAAAAAAAAAAAGTGTGTCATGGAGCATGAAATCTGATCTCCCCCCATGAAATCTGGTCTTTTGTGTGCTTTTCCCCCTATATTATATAGATTTTACAGGGGGGAGAAATGACACCAGAATTTCTCAAAATGGGGGTCCTGAACCAAAAGGGAGTTGCAGCAGGGTCAAGAGGTTATTTTAGAGGGGTTACAGTATTGACACCCTTACATCTGCGCTGCCTTCAGAGCTGGGAGGCCAGAGAGAGGTGGCTGTTTACTGAGGGCCCAGCCCTGCAGGCAGCAGTGCAGAAGTAAGGGTGGCAATACCATACCATGCCATCTTACCTCTGCGCTGCTGCTGGCGGCCACTCTGCCTTCAGAGCTTGGCTCCCGGCCAGCAGCTGCAGCTCTCCAGCTGCCCAGTTCTAAAGACAGTGCTGCAAGAGTAAGGGTAGCAGTACCAAAACACCCCCTGCAATAACCTTGTGACACACACCCCAACTCCTTTTTAGGTCAGGACCCCTACAATTACACCACCATAAAATTTCAGATTTAAATAGCTGAAATCATGAAATTTGGGATTTTTAAATTCCTATGACCATGAAATGGACCGTGAATTTGGTAGGGCCCTAGTAACTGGTCACTAAGGGCAGATGGTATTCACCCAAGAGTTCTGAAGGAACTCAGATATGAAGTTGCAGAACTACCAACTGTGAACCTATCACTTAAATCAGCCTCTGTACCACATGACTGTAGGATAGTCAACACTACCAATTTAAAAAAAAAAAAAGGCTCCAGAAGCAATCCTGGCAATTATAGGCTGGTAAGCCTAACTTCAGTATCCAGCAAATTTGTTGAAGCTACAGTTTAGAACACAATTATCAGACACATGAATGAACACGATGTTGGGGAAGAGTCACAGATGTTGCCTGGGGATGTTGTGAAGGTCGAAAATATAACTGGGTTCAAAAAAAGAATTAGATATGTTCCTGGAGGACAGGTCCATCGGTGGCTATTAGCCAAGATGGTCAGGACGCAATCCCGTGCTCTGGGTGTCCTTAAACGTCTGACTGCCAGATGCTGGACTAGATGACAGGAGAGGGATGACTATAATTGACCTGTTCTGTTCACTCCCTCTGAAGCATCTGGACTGGCCACTATTGGAGACGGGATACTGGGTTAGATGGACAAGTGGTGCGACTCAGTATGGCCATTCTTCTCTTAAGTCTAATGATTTTTATGCCAGTGATACTCAGACCAAGGGTCTCGAGTTGCTAGGGGCTCTTTAATGCATCTCCAGAGGCTCTTTGCAGCACATATTAAAATACTGATTTAATGATTAACCATTCAGAATGCTTCTACTAGGTTATTAACCAGTTGTAGTTGATAAAATACTTAGTTATTTTGCTGTGAGAATATATATTCTAGTCTATTTGACCAGTATGATGGGAAAGTATGGGGGGGGAGAGGGATAGCTCAGTGGTTTGAGCATTGGCCTGCTAAACCCAGGGTTGTGAGCTCAATCCCTGAGGGGGCCATTTAGGGATCTGGGGCAAAAATCTGTCAGGGACAATACTTGGTCCTGCTGCGAAGGCGGGGGACTGGACTCAATGACCTTTCAAGATCCCTTCCAGTTCTATGAGATAAGTAAATATATATACACACACAAGTAAAAACTAAATATTTTCCATCATACTGTTTAAATAGGAATATATAGTACTATAGTAAGAGAAACAATTAATTCACACTACTGTGGCTCATTTGGGTAATGTTGATCACTAATTTGGCTTCTGAACCACTGAGGTCTGAGCATCACTGCTTTCTGATATGGTTTGTGAGGGATTACTGAGTGGTCTGTCAAGTTGCATGCAGAAACACCTACTTTTCCCATCCCTCCAAACTGGCTTCCATCTGACAACCAGCATTTACAGCTGAGAGGCTGATTAGTGCTATGTTCCCACACTAAGGCGCTTTACCCCAGGCACATAGCAAGAGTAACATAGGAAGTAATTGCACAGACAGGGGTGCAGGTAAAGTGCTTCAACAGAGGAAAATGACTATGTTCACCCTTTCTAGCTGCCAGCCACATCCTGGAGAACAAAAAAGGAAAGAGCAGCTATGGAGAAGGAAGACTGATATTTCCCCTAGCCTTCCAGGTGGAAAAAACAGTTTTCTGCCAAAAAAGCCAAAACCAAATCAGAGGATTAGACCATCTAGATTTTAGGCACATTAAAATTTGCTCTTTGGTAGCTTTCTGGAATGCGCTGCTACAAGGATTTTTCCTACCTCAAGTGCTTTGGCTTCAACGTGTTACTACTTTAAACCACTTAACAGTTTTAGACGCCATTGACACATTATAGCACCCTTTAGGGGACACGATCTTATGCTGGGTTGCCTTATGCATCCTGTGAACCACACAGGGTGGAATATAAGTAGTTAGAAAATAGTGTATTTTTACCTTGCGTCCAGTGAAGGCTGCACGATGCAGTGGAGTGTCCCCCATATCATTTAACACGTTCACTTCTGCACCAGCCTGCCAAGATAGACAGTTAAGTAATGCTGGAAACATAGGCAGGTCAATAGGTTACCTCTACAAAAATATTCCTTCCAGAAAGAACTCAGTGTTACTGACACCTCTTTGTTTATAATCTATTTGTCAAGAATGAATTACATGAATTAGGCGGCTCTCTGTGTGTCCCAGTATAGTTGTAAAGCCTAATCAGTGAGAACGTGGGAAGATTTAGAGGAAAGGAAATCTACAACAAGGAGCCCTTGTGAAAGGGAGCAAATTCAAACTGGGGCTATGTCTACACTTAAACAGCTATAGCAGCGCTGTTCTACCGCTTCAGCATAGACATTCACTACAGTAGCAGGAGGGGTTCTCCCATCTCTGTAGTTAAGCTACTTCCCTGAGAGGGAGTAGTTAGGTCAACAGAAGACTTTCAGTCAACCTAGGCTATGGCTACACTAGAGAGTTTAGTGTGACACCACTATCAATGCAGCTGCACTGCTATAAGACTTCTAGTGCAGTCGCTCTATGGGAGAGAGCTCTCCTGTCGACATAATTAAACTACCACCAACGAGCAGCGGTAGCCATGGGGGCAGGAGACACTCTCCTGCCGACATAGCACTGTCCACACTGGCGCTTATGTTGGTGTAACTTATGGTAGGGGTGGTATTATTCACCCCCCAAGCAATATAAGTTATGACATAAGTGGTAGTGTAGACACAGCCCTAGAGCTGTCTATGCCAGCAGTTTGGCTGGCTTAACCACTTTGCTCAGGAGTGTGGATTTTTCACACTCTTGAGTGACATAGCTGGGTCAACCTAACTTTTTAGGTGTAGACATGGCCTTTGTTTTGCTGTCACTCATCTCCACACAAAAACTGCATACAGCAGCCATTAAAGCTTTAATTTCACTCTAGTTGAAAGACATCACACAGTAGTACTATATATACACACACACTGTAGTGCAGTCTCCTCTTCAAGAGATTAAATGGGCCACAACTAGCAGGTTTCATGATCTCATCACTGGCTCTCTGCCCCTTTCCACATCAAGTGGAAACTCCTCTATACACCATAAAGGCAATGTACCTCCATATTCCTTTCTGAATCTCAGCTCCATTTCCCGCCGTCCCCATTCCTTTCCTGCACCCGAGATCCTTGCTCTCAGTCTTTTTTCAAATCCCACTTCAAACACTGCTCCTGCTGAACCCTACTCTTAAAATGGTCAGAAAGATCAGGACAAGTTGCATATGCAACAGAATTAATGGGACTATATGGTTTCACTATAGCTGGGACACTGATCTAGTGATTGAGCTCATGAGGACTAAAGTCAGGAGATGAGCTCTATTCTGACTGCCACAGAGTACCCTAGGACAGGGGATCTCAACCTTTTCTTTCTGAGACCCCTCCAACGTGCTATTAAAAACTGGTTTTCTGCATATGAAAGCCAGAGCCAGCATTAAGGGGCAGCAAGCAGGGCAATTGCCTGGGGCCCCATGCCACAGGGGCCCCCACAAAGCTAAGTTTAGCTTCAGCCTCAGGTGGCAGGGCTCAGGGCCCTGGACTTCAGCCCCATGTGGTGGGGCTTCATCTTTCTGCCCTGGGTCCCAGCAAGTCTAACGCTGATCCTGCTTGGCAGCCCCCCTTGGATCCTGCTCGTGGGCCCTCCGCAGGGGGCCCAGACCCCTGGTTGAGAACCACTGTCCTAGGGCAAGTCACAATCTATTTAACCTCCATTCATCACTCCATCTGTAAGAAGGGCACCAGCACGCACCCACTTCTGTAAAACACTGATCCATGGATGAAGAGCATTTGACAATAAAACACATACTTTTGCTATCTCCCCCCTTCCCACCTTGAAGGCTTGCCATTTGTGTATTCTATGTTGTAAGCAAAGTCTTTGGGTCAGGGACCGTATCATTTGTTGATACTAGCTTTGTTTGATGGAATCCGTGTAGAAAAATCTCAGTCTGTTTTCCAAACCAGAATCTCCTGATTATTAGTTTTTTCCATGTAGAACCAGGTCCAAGTTTACCTGGATTTACTCTTTATTTCCAATCAGTTTAAAAGAAGCCACCCCTCCCATTCACTGTGGCTTTCAGGAAAAAAGCAAAAAAAAGCCACATTTGTTTTTGGTGCATGTATCTGAATGCTGCAATTAGCTGCACTTTGCAAATAGCTGGTTAGCTTTTGTGGAGCTCAACTGCCAACAGTGGTTATGCCTAAGGCTTCGAGTCTGTCACGGAGGTCACAGGGCCAGCAGCAGCAGTTTGGGTGTGAGAGAGGGCTAGGGGCAAAGAGTTGGGGAGTGGGGGGGGGCACTGACCTCAGGCTCCCACTGGCATGCCCTCCCTGCAGCTCCTAGGTGGGGTCTCCACACAGCCCGCTGCCTGCCCCCACAGGCCCCAGCCCTGCAGCTGCCATTGACTGTGGTTCCTGGCTAATGGGAGTTGCGGCAGTCAGCCCTTGTGGCTGGAGCAATGGAGCCCCCACCCTGGCCCCTGCCTCTGCCACCTAGGAGCTGCGTGGACAGAGTCGGGTAGGAAGCCCCTGCCAGCCCTAACCCCACCCCCATCCCCAGTATCAGCAGGGGCCCCGGACCACGCATTGTGACTTGGCCCTCCGCCTTCCACAGTACCGGGGGGGGGTCCCGCCCTGCTCCCCCGAGCACCCACAGCCCCCTGCCCAAGTTTTAGTCAGGGTGGGTATTTTTAGTAAAATTCATGGACAGGTCACGGGCCCATGAATTTGTTTACAGCCCACGACTTACTAAAAATTCCATGACTAAAACGTAGCCTTGGCTATGCCAGAAGCAGCCAGGTTAGCTTTAGGCTTTGTCCACACCATGCAGCTTTTCGCGATGTGACTGTGCTGCTGAGAGCTCTCCCGCCGACAAAAAACTTCCACCTACAACAAGCGGTGGTAGCTTTCTCAGCAGGAGAGCGCTCCTGCCAACAAAGCACTGTTCACACCTGCGCTTTTCCTTGACAAAATTTGTCTTTCAGGGTGTTTTTTTTCTCCTTTTAACCCTTCTGAACAACAAAAGTTTTGTTGTTCACTTGTCAGCGTAGACAAAGCTTTATTTTACGTTAGCATTAATAGATTAAAATAAAAAGGAGGGTCTCCTCCACTAACCTGATGTTTCTAAGAAGTTTGAGCAAAGACTCGTTTAAGCCTTATTACTTGTGCCTGAAGTAACAAACACACACTGATCCTTCTTTGAAAATGTATACACATGCTTATGTGCTTCCTCTGCTGACATAGTAGTATCATTGACTTATTTTATCAATGGCACACGTCAGTCTCAACTATTTGGAATTTAAAATTAAGTGTTAAGGTAGCTCAGACTTTTGCATCCCATAGGTCTGAAATACTAGTCATGACAAATACTGCAGGTACTAAGTTTCTTGAAAAGACTCAAGGCCTAACTCACTGTATTACCTGAGTTTTAGGCTGATGTAACTGAATTCAACAAGTTGGTGAACATAAAACTCCTGTTACTATACTTGATCATTGTTTTATTCAGTCTACCTGAAGGCATATTTTGTTTCCTAATGCTTGAATTTAAAGTTACATTACTCTGTTAGCCAACATTTTAAAAGTGGTTTAGTGTAAACAAATACATTATCCTAGGCTTTAGCCAAACCAGCTTGTTTACATTAGACTTCAGAATATCAACTCACACCTGCCAATACCACCCTTCAACTACTTCAAGGTTTTGTCTAAACTAAAGACTTTAGACTTCTTGTGCCAAATTTTCAAGATTAGGTGTGTGCAACCATCTGGTGTGCATGAACAAGCCACACATTCAGAAGTATGTCGTTAGCTGCCTTCAAGTGCAATAGTACACAAACACATAGAATCATAGAAAAGTAGGACTGGAATGGACCTTGACAGGTCATCTAGTCCAGTCCCCTGCACTGAGGCAGAACTAAGTATAATCCAGACCAGTGGTTCTCAAGCTTATTTGACCAGGTACCCCTTCTTTGTGTCTGCAGTATCCCTCTACATTGAATTTGATTTGATGTAGTAATTTGATGTAGTTTCCAGTTTATGGCCCCCTCCCTCCACATACATGCTGCCACCCGGTTCTGAAGGCAGAGTGGAGAGCAGTGGCTGCTGGCTGGGCACCCAGCTCTGAAGGCAGCACTACACCAGCAGCAGCGCAGAAGCAAGGGAGGCAATGTAAAAAGTGATACTGATGAGTAGCAGAAGTAAGGGTTGCAAGGGGCGCTAAGTCCGCTGTGAAAAAAAGTGATATTCATCAATATCACTTTTCATAGCAGACTTAGCGCCCCATTGCAACCCTTACTTCTGCGCTGCTACTGCCACCCCAAGGCTGACAGCCAGAGCCCTGCTGCCTTCAGATGAGAGGGAAGGAGAGCCTGAACCCATGCTGCACTTCCCAGTGAGGGATTGAAGGAGGGGTGGCAAGGAGAGTCTGAGCCACCTCCCAGGGGGCAGGGATGGAGACTCAAGCCCAGGTTGCACCTGGGGCTGAGAGCCAGAGCTCTTAAAAATAAGAGCGCACATCTCACACCTCCCAACACATTCCAGCGCCTCCCTTGGGAGGCCTACCCCAGTTTGAGAACATGGAGGTCGTGGATTCCGTGACTTTCCATGATGACTGGGACTTCTGCAGCGGCCAGTGCAGCTGCTCAGATAGCTCCTGGGCCAGCCGCACCAGCTGCTGTTGGGGCAGTCTTGGGCCACTGTGCCCTTTCCCCCCGGCCGCAGCAGCTTGGGGAGGGGACTCAGGGTTGGGGTGTGGGGCAGCGCTTACCTTGGGGGGGCTCCTCGGAAGCAGCCGGCATGTCCCTGAAGCTCTTAGGCAGAGGGGCCAGGTGGCTTTGTGTGCTGCCCCTGCCTCCAGGTACCGCCCCTGCAGCTCCCATTGGCTGCAGTTCCTGGCTAATGGGAGTTAGAGAGCAGGCACTTCCGGCCGGGGCAGGCACTTCCTCCCTCCCCGCAGGGCCATTCCCCTCCCTCAGCACCCCCGGAGCCCCAGCCCAAGTTTTAGTTACAAATCATGAACAGGTCATGGGCCATGAATTTTTGTTTACGACCCGTGACCTGTCCATGACTTTTACTAAAAATACCCATGACTAAAATGTAGTCTTAATAATTGCTAATGGATCAGAGATCTCTTCAGCTAGTTCCTTAGATATTCTAGGAAGTATTTCATCCACCCCTCCATACTTGAAGACACAATTTGTCTAAGTAATTCTTAACTTGTTCTTTTCCTATTTGAGCCTCAGATCCTACCCCATTTACAGTGATGTTCCCTGTGTTAGTTATCCAATCACAGCTAACTAACTTTTTTGGTGAAAAAAGCCATTTAGCACTTCAGCAATTGCTGCATTTTCTGTTATAGTCTTTCCCTCTACATTGAATAATGTACCTACCTGGTCTTGGTCTTCCCCTTGCTTCTCATAGATTTATCATCTTTTATGTCCCTAGCTAGTTTAATCTTGTTTTGTGCAGTCATCTTTCCAATTTTGTCCCTACATGCTTGTGTTTTTGTTTGTTTTTAAATATTTGTCCTTTGTAATTTGATGTAGTTTCCATTTTTTGTATGACACTGAGTTTCAGGTCATTAAAGATGTCTTTTATACTTCCTATCTTTCCTACCACATTGGGATCTTTTGCTCTTGTGCCTTTAATAATATTTCTTTAATAAATTGCCAACTCTCCTGAATCTTTCTCTCCTTAGACTTGCTTCTTATAGGATCTTTCCTACCAATTCTGTGAGTTTGCTAAAGTCTGCCTTCTTAAAGCCCATCATCTTTATTCTGCTGTTTTCCCTCATACCATTCATTAGAATCAAACGCGATTGCATTTCATGATCACTTTCACCCACTTCAAATTCTCAACTAGTTCCTCTGTTTGTCAGTATCAAAACCAGAATAGCCTCTTCTCCTAGTTGCTTTCCGTACCCTCTGTAACAAAGAGTTGTCTCCCATGCATTCCAAGAATGTTGGATAATCTGTACCCTGCTATTTTCCCATGCAAATATGTACATGTGCAAGCATGTAATTAAATACAAGCATGCACATGACTAGTGGGAAGCATAGTTCATTGCCTTCGCTTAGAATTCAGTTGCTTCTCTTCAAGCAAACGGTTTGCACTTTAGTAGAAAAACCACTTTTCCTGTTTATTCTGAGGTTTCAGAAGTAGCCAACTAGCTACTGGTCACCTGAACAACTTGTGGTATCATAAAACAGCAGTATTAAAGTAAGGTAGGATCTTCAGACTCATTTAGAAATAGACAGCATTAAGTATACCTTCAGCAAATCCTTGACCACATTGCCATGTCCAAAATAGCATGCAAGGTGAAGAGGCGTCCAACCCAAATTAGATTTACTTCTGCCTAAAAATATGAAACAGAACATCAGGTAAACAAATGCTTTTGTAATACAAGACAGTAGGAACGGTTCAGTGTAAACCGTAACATCTTGCGAACTCTCACACAAAAAACAGGCACACTTAGTCTCTACAGCGAGAGCAGCCATTTATAGATTTCAGGCCAAAAAGGACTATAAATATCTAGTCAGACCTCCTGCAGAATAATAAAATAAAAATTTCCACACACTAATTACTGCACAAAGCCCATAGCTTGTGGTTGAACCAGATCAGCGTTTCTCAAATGCAGCCACTGTGGCTGCATGTGGCCACTTGAGGTTTTTCCTGCGGCCACAACAGCCTCTTGTGCAGAGATGGACGAGGGAGCAAAGCAGTGGCCCCTCCCTGCAGCGCTCAGGGGCAGGCTTCAGCCTCCCTCCACCCCTGGTTCAGCAAGAGGCTCCGGCGACGGGCTATAGTCCCCCCTCACCCAGCTGCAGGACTCTGGCAGCAGGCTTCAGCTGCAGGCCTCCTGAGGTGGTCTTCAGCATCTCTTCCCCTGCCCCTCCCAACTTCAGGGCTTTGGCTTTCATGCTTTAAAAAGAGGTAACATCCTCAGTCAAGGGTAGAAGCAGACTGTTAGTGATCAGCCCTCCTCCACTAAAGTGACAGCCCAGCAGAAATAAGAGTTATATGTAACATTGGGGTCCCAATATAAACCCACAAAAGCAAGCACAATTGTTAAGTCTGCCTTTTTATGTTCTGTTGGAACACAATGCTATATGTAACCTTTAATAAGGCATAGTAACCATCTTACGTTACTAGGACTTGTGTATTCTGCTGCATGTTTGACTTTCTGCTTCTTCTCCCTTACTGCTGATTTTTGTCTGTTACAATTTGACATTGTGCTTCTCTAAGGGAAAATTATTCATTCCTCTAGTACCAAGATATACTGTATTCCATGTTGAATGCCACCAGCAGGTTGTGTATTAGTTCTGGAGCAACAACTATCAGTCACAACAAACAGGAGCCTACAGAACAGAAGTGCAAGGTCTGTAGGGTTTTAATGTTCTATTTTCACTATCTAAAGCAGGATCATAATCACTGAGGGGGTAGGAAGAATAATGAGCATAAGGGTTGCCAGAAGTAGCATAGAAGCAACTGAAGCAAACATACAACATGAGCCTTGTAACAATGTTCTCTTCAGGCAGGACTTGTATTGTTTCCATCTAATCACTTGCTGGTATGTTCAGTGTAGAATGTAAGTAAATGGATTGCTACAATGTCTATTAAGACAGCATTAAACCTGCACCCAGCATCCCTTATTATAAACCCCAACACACAAAACATGACATCCATGTCACAGAATTGGAATGCCATGTATGAGAGAGCAGTCATTGCTAAGGCCCAAGGGCAGAATCTCAACTGAACTGCACATGTTGGCCAGCCTTTACCAGAGAGTTTGACACTCAGAGTGATCCAGCCTGATTTTTTTTTAAAAGGGTAGCAGCAAATTGTGCTGCAATAACTCAAATGCAGAAATATAGTTACAATGTATTGTTTTGAAAGGAGCATATTCTAAAGTCCCAGATGCCAACAGTATGAAGCCTTCATTTAAAACTTAAAGCCTGGGGGGGGAAAACCCAAGACTTCATTGGCACTCTGAGTAATGCAAAACACACCCCAATCTCACTTACTTCTACAAGTCACCCAACAGTATTGTGTTAACCTGGAAAGTCTTCCTTCTCTGCACAAGAGACAGTTTCAGGAGTTGAAGGGCAAGAAGCAGCTAGAGTGAAAAGTTGTGTTTTTGTTAAACAACCCACATTAATGATATGACCAAGGGTATCAGACTTTCAAACACCAAAACACTAACTTTTCCTAGCCATTCAAATTAGGCGTCTGGTGCTGTCAGCTTCTAGCATTTGTTAGATATGTTCCTGCTGAAGAACCATTCCTCTAAACACTGTCTTGGCAAGTCATAAGTAGAAAGTGAAGGGTAACAACCCTCCTGTATACAATACTATAAAATCCCTCCTGGCCAGAGGCACCAAAATCCTTTTACCTGTGAAGGGTTAAGCAGCTCAGGTAACCTGGCTGACACCTGACCCAAAGGACCAGTAAGGGGCAAGATATTTTCAAATCTTGTGGAGTGGAGGGGGGGGGGGAGAAGAAGGTGGGGAAGAAGAGGCTTTTGTTTGTGCTCTTTGTTTTGGTGGTGTTTGCTCTTGGGACTAAGAGGGACCGGACATCAGCCCATGTTCTCTAAATCTTTCTGAGCAAGTACCTCATATTTCAAACTTGTAACAGCCAGGCAAGGTGTATTAGTTTCTTTGTTTTCTCAACTTGAGAATTTTACCTTTGCTGGAGGGAAGTTTATCCCTGTTTTGTCATCACTTTGAAACCAAGGCTAGAGGGAGTCCCTCTGGGCACTCAATCTGATTATCCTGTAAAGTTATTTTCCATCCTGATTTTAGAGATGATTGTTACATTTTCTTTTTAATAAAATCCTTCTTTAAAGAACCTGACTGATTTTTCCATTGTCCAAAGACCGAGGGGTTTGGGTCTTTGATCACTTTGTAACCAATTGGTTAGGATATTATTCTCAAGCCTCCCCAGGAAGGGGGATGTAAGGGCTTGGGGGGAAGAGGAACTTCAAGTGGTCCGTTCCCTGTTTCTTGTTAAATCACTTAGTGGTGGCAGCGTACCAGGTTTTAACCTAAGCTGGCAGAAATAAGCTTGGGGGTTTTCATGCAAGTCCCGACGTCTGTACCCTAGAGTTCAGAGTGGGGAAGGAACCCCGACAGGCACAGTTTAACTCACTCATCCAAGAAAGTTGGATCATCAACTCCTTTATCCAAGAGGCTGTGATGCCACAACAGCAACTGGGCACTTCAAGTCAAACTGAGTTATGACTTCTGTGACAAGCCCCTGAAACAGATGAACCAGGAATTCACGCTCTCCTCCTTCTTTCTCTACAGCTCCTATTGCCATCCAGGAGAAAAGTAAAGCATTGTGCAATCTCCTCTCAAATGAAAGTGATTTGAGATTATTTCCTCAGCTCAACTTCATGCAGAACCCTTTGGTTAGGCTCAACAGGCTCCTTGTTTTGTGCATCTTTTGAAGAACTGCAGTGCCTTCAGTTAGAGTTCACTTTGACAGTTCAGTTAGTTCTGGTTACTAAATCCTGCCTGCCTCCTCACATGTGGGTTAGAGAGAGAAGCATTGCCCACTCCAGAGGTGGTGTTTGGGGAAAAATGGCATGTTATGCATTCTAAAGTCTGAAACACTGGGGGGGGGGGGGAGGGGGGAAGCTTGTCACTCATGTAGATTTTAAATGTAGCTTTATGCAATATTGACATGCCATTGAGGCATTTGTACAGAATAAATGAAGGGGATTCTTAGCAAAGTGAAGCATTACTTCGGTTTTATAGTAGTGATTTAATTTGTCACTTCTCTACCAAATAAGCCTCCTATAAGTAAACTTATTAAAAGGCCACAACTACTGTATATCATTTTTGAAGCCCTTTAAGGTTAGTGTCTGAAAGTTCTTGCTGCAAGTTACTGTAGTTGCTCTATTGTAGTGCTTGTATGTAAAATGAGAAGGAAGCTAGCACAAAATGACCTTGGAGTATCATGCTGCATTCATCTGAAGAGTTATGCCATTGTAGCATGGATAAAACTGCTTCACAGAAGAGGGAGCCAAATTCAGTGGGTGCAAGCTGTTGCAACTCCATTGAAGTCTGGATTCTTATACCCAGACTGAAGAGGGTCAGCAATGTTTTTCCATCAGCCATCTCAAACTGTTTAGTAATGTGTAAACCATCTGTTAGGAGAAGGCTTAGTGGAGCACACAGGTAGCCAAAAATAAAGAATGAAGTTGGCTGACATACCTGCACATTAAAACTGTGTGTTTTACAAGAAGAGCAGACAATACAAGAAGGTGCCAAGGGGAAAGCCCTAGAACTGAAAACCACAAGCTCTCTTGGTCATCAAAGCCTTTGATGTTCAAATAGAAACAGTACTTTCAGGAAGTTCTCATTAGCCACCACTCAAAAGAGATCATCCTTCCTGTTTACATTTTGTGCAAGTCACTACATCCGCTACAGAATAGCTAAATGGAAAGCAGAAACATATGAAATTGGAAAGGCAGTAACTGGACAGTGAATTTATGTACAGCCCACCAATGTCAGCAGCACTACTTTTCATTTACACTGAACTCATTTTGTTGGAATAAACAGAGGCAATGAGTACTGGGAGGGAGTGTGGAAAAAGTTTAAGGAGTCAGACCATGAAAGCTGATAAGGAAAAAAGAGCATAGGATCAAAAATTAAAATTGTATCCTTCACCTCTTTTCTTTTAGGCAGGACGTTATATAGGGCAGGGAAGTTATTAACTCTACAGTGCCTAGTACAATCTTGAGAGTCATATTAAATATAGAATCCAGGGTTTTTACTGGCTAATTTATGTTTATTAGCCTAATGAAAAATAAGCTGACCCTTCAGTCCATTTCCAATGAACAAGTATGCACTTCATAAAAGCAGCACCACGTGGAATGATGCTACTGACAATCTCTGCAGAGACCAGGAACTGAACTAGCATGGTACCTGAACCACACCTCAGAGGGTCCTTCAAGAGAAAAGTTGAGATTCATTAGAAGATCAAATCGGGGTTGTTGGTCCAGCTAACTGCTGCCTCTGTTTGCGGGGGGCAGGGGAGAGAGAGGAAGAGGAGGAGGGAGACTATAAAGACTTGATTTTCTAGCAGAGATCCAGCTCTTCCCCCAAGGTGGAGCTTGCAGTGGACTTTGCAGGGCTTACTTTGTTTTTGTCCGAAATTTTAACTCAAAAAATGGGGAAACCATGCACATTTTTCTTCTAACATTATAGCATTAGTCTCAATGTTCACACCTGAATATAAACGAGAATACCATGTCAATAGTGGATAGATACATGTGTATAACAGAGGAAGTTAATTCATAATGGGTAGTTGAATGGTGGTATAGCTGTACCTTTTTGTTATGACAAATCCAGCTGAGGCAAGAATCTTTATGCTTAGTAGTCCATTTGTTTATAAGTGTAGTTTTCACTATACATACCATTGGCTTGAGTTATACACAAGATCCTTTAAGAGAGCTTTGCTTTTATCCTGCCATCAGCCTTAAACAAAAAACCCTGCTACTTAAACCATTTGTTCCCCACTTCCCAGTGAGAAGAGTGGAACAAATGCATATTCTTTTTGGAGATTAGCTAGTTAGATATTTTACAGGTGGAGGCATTAATAAGTGAAGCATCCATAGCCTATTAATGGACAGGAGAGACAACATGGTGCAGGGGACAAAGCCCTGGACTGGACTCAAGATATCTGGCTTTTATTGCCATTGCTGCCAGTGACCTGCTGTGTGACTTTGGTCAAGTCAATCACTTCACCTCTCTGAAACCTCCATTTACTCTTCCACCATGGGTCTCATCCAACTAGGGGTAGCAACTGTCATGTGTCTGTACAGTGTATACCACAATGGGGTACCTAGTCCCAGTTGGCGTCTCCAGGCCCTAATGTAATGTTAACACTACATTATCAGCTATTTATCTCTTCCCATCCCCTCCCTTTCTAGAGTCCCTCTTACTCTGTGCAAGTTCTATTTATCTCAAACTTCTACAGATATCAAATATGTAGACTTATCTCTCCAGTGAGTTATAAATAAAGTATTGAGTGGGGGCATGCTGTACTTCAAAGACTGAAAGACGCAAGATACAGACAAGCAGTTACAGCAGAACACGTTCAAGACTTCTTAGGGCATGTCCATCACTGGAAATGCTGGCAGATGGCATCAGTGTTCTCTGCAAATGGCACCACTTACTCACGGAAGCCAAGAAACGATATGCAGTCCAACATATTGGACTCCTGCAGTCTTTCTGGTCCTTTATATAGTAGTTCACTCCGCTTTTACAAGAGAACTTTCAAAGCATTGTACTGTACCCCCTATGTGAAGCTCGTATACACGCTGCTCTATATGTACATACATCCAAACAAAAATACATGCCTGGTATGTTATAGTTTGATACTGTACCTTTTAGAGGAAAATGAGGGGGCACTACATCACTTAAGGTTTATAACCTTAACGGCTAAGAGTTAATCATACTAACCTTTGCAGTTGATGTCAACAACCACTTCTCCTTTGTCCATGGTTTCCAGTAGTTGTCTAACCTCTTCACAGTTTCCATTTCTAGCATCATGGAGAAGCTGCTGTTCTGCTTCAGTGATCATACCTAATAGATTATAAATACCAACTGTTAGTTGTTATAGCTTTATTCCCCCTCTCCTCCCCAGGACAAAAGTTATACTATAACTTCACGCCAAGATAAAACAGGATATACTATATATTTTGGCTGTGCGCTCACTTAGGCTCATTCTGCTTGGGATATGAATATTTAGAATACTGAAGACTGCACAGATATAGCTTAGATGAAAAAGATGTTCTACTTACTGGCCACTTTCAGTTCAGATACCTAATGAACAAACGACACTATTGCTACAGATGTCATCTATATATAATCAATGACTTTCCCCTTTTCCTCCATCCACCTCTTAAAGCTTTGAGACAACATACATAGTTTATACTGTTTAGTCTGAGTGCTTGGCTGGGGATTAATTGGAGCCCATTTAGCAATAGAAATCAACTGGAGAACAGAGCCAGTTAGTGTTTGTGGGATGAGAATGCATGGAAATTCCAATTGTCCACTGGCTGCCTGAGGTGACAGGAAGGATGAGCCATTGAAATAAGCATCCACAAGAGACTTAATCCTTTATTTTAAAAAGGCCCATCAGTGAGAGGTGAACTAAAACTGGCCCTGCTCAGCACTGTTGGGTGCTCTTTTAGAGGGTTTTGTATTACCAAGATTGTATGATTGTTGTACTTTTAGGACCTCATAAAAGGGACAATAGCACAATGCTAACCCAATGGAAAAATTTAAGCAACTGGGTGGGCAACAGTACCATTTACTCAAATTCTTCTCTCAAATGTTGCATTTTTTTCTTATATAAACAAGACTGAGTCCATTTGTTGTCCTCACACATGCACATGTCCCATGAATTATACACCAGAAAATGTGTTCCTGGCTTGCTGCTTACTACAACAAAACTGCCTCAAGATACAGCACAACTCAAAACTACCTGCAAGAAATCCTCAAATCATAAGTGAAGTGTGACCTCTTTGAAAAGTCAGGGAGCAACTTTTATACAATAGCCTGCAGAGTGTTCTTCTGCAATATGCAGAAAGTTACTGTTGCCAAGAGCATCAGCAGACTAGCAGGTTGGCAGAGGAAAGAAACCAGGTCTTGACAAGACCACTAGATACATGCAAGGATTGCCTATGCTGAATCCTGCAGAAGCAAAATCTCCAGTAAGTGAAAGTTAACTTTTTGCCCCTATGGTTGCAAAGAGACTACCAAGTGTTAACTGAGTTTACTATTCAGCATAGCTTTCCTGCCAGCAGAGATCTCCAGTAGTTCTGCTGCGTCTCATAATTTCAGTTGGGTGCTTGGGAAAGCTAGCAAGACTGATGAGTTACATAACACTTATTCACAGTTCTGTGAGCAGTGTTTACAGTAGATTGCAATAGTAGGGAGCTCTCACTGCACCAGCCAAAGAAGAGGGACAGCAATGGGGGACCACAGCCAGAGAAGGGCCTCCCCTTTACCAAGGAGCTACTCATGGGAAGGACCCAGAAAAAGGAAGGCTAAGGGGGGTGGGGGAGTAAACTGTGAAAGTCACATAAAACCACATACGTTGCAGCACCCTAAGAGGCTGGGGAAATGTACAGTAGCAGAGGAAAGCCTCCCAAAGACACTGGTTCTGAAGATAGATGAGCAGCTGAGAGGGGGAAAGAGGAATCTTCAGGTTGAATCAAAAGCCTCCTTGCCAGAAGCGAGCATGGAAGATTGAGCAACCCCTCTCCCCGAAGCAGGGTCCAGGAAGAGTAACCTGATTTAAATCCCAGCAGACTGGAATTGTAAGGGGGGGGGCATCATGCACACAACTTGTCTTCTCAGAAGGCATTACCACTGGACCTTGCTAGCAGGGCTTTGCCACTCCTCATCTTTTATGTCTGTCTCTGACTAACAAGTTTCTGGTAATCTTCATGCCCTGGAACTAGCCTTTCTTGAATGACCCTTTTTCAGTAATGTACCATTCTTTACTTTGCAGCTGTACTAGTTCTCAAAGACAGAGTTTCTGTATCCATTAAACACATGCTAGTTGTGCAACACCCATAATACTAGAAACTATGTTACAAAACTCACTTCCTAAAGGGAAGGAACTCAATCACATGCGGGTCAAATACAGACAATTTAACAATACCATCATGCCAGACTAGAAGTTCTTCCACAGACAAGTCTACCACACATTGAGAACAGGTACACACAAGGAATAATGGACAGGTATATTAGGAATACCCAAACCATGACAGAGGTCATGGAACAAAAGCCTTATTTTAAGCCAAGACAATATGAGTGAAGTGTGATCAGTGAAGAGTCTGGAACACTGCTTCTCAAGCTATGAAGCATGATGCCTTTCCTGGTGGCCCCCAGAATGCAGTGAGAACCTAGGAGGAGGCAGCCATGAGGAGGGAAACCTTTTATGGACAGGTCAGCAGAATGAAAAAGCAGGAAAGCCACCTGTCCAAAACAAAGTCAGTTCTTCAAGTATACTCTCAATCCATTTAAAGTCAGAGGGACATTCCATTGTAATGTTTATATCACAACATTGCATCATTTGTCAACAAGGGATGCTGACAATGTGCAAACACTGCAGCACACTTTCAACATAAATTGTTGCAATTCTGCCATTCCATTTGGCACTATGTCTTCCCTTCCCCTGCCTTTGGGCAGTTGAGAAGGGAACCCTGTAAATGGTCCATTTGCTCAGCACTCCTTTGTGCTTATGCAGCAGCAAAAATTGGTGCCCTTTTGATCAGCACTCTGCTAAAAGCCAGTGTTAACAAGACCTACTGAGAACCAGCAAGGCTGTGGAGTCACTGGGCAAGCATCACTTGCCTAGGAGAAACCGACATTAGAATTCAGAGTTTGTTTAAATCTTGATTTACTATCTCAAGGTAAACAATTTCTGCTCTTGCAATTGTATACACTGGAAGAGTAATAAAAATATTGTGCTAAAATTAAACAAGGTTTGTTTACTCAGGAACTTCCTTATCTAGCTTCTCTCTCCTCCTAGAAGGAGCTTTATTATTTATTTGTATTATTGAAGCACCTAGAGCCACAGTGTAAAATATGAACTGGTGCAGAAGAATGAGTGGCTATTCATCATAGCCACTTCGGGATTATTTATATGGAAAATTTTACACATTTAAGTGAATCTGCCTGTGGTCACTCTTCCAGTTTAAGATTTGAGCTAAATGTGAACTAAAGACATTTATTCAGTTTAGTATGCATGTCCACAAAGCATAGTTTATGACAAGGGACTGAGAAGATAGACTTTCATACCCTATTTGAAAACCTATCTTGTTTTTAATAGAGAGCAAAGAGTAAAAGTCAATACAAGTTACAGGTATTATGAGTTTAAAGGCAATCCTGAAATTCCAAGGGCAAGGGCAGGCATGCAAGGAGAGAGAAAAAGTTGTGCTTCCCAAACCCTTCTCACCAAGTTTAGCAGTTGTGAGAAGGTGCCACATTGACAGTCCTGGTTAATTAAGTTCTCTTCATCTACAGATCAGGTACACAGCCTGGCAGGAGTACTAAAGATTAGAGTCCTCCACCAGACTGCCTTATCCCTTCCCTGAAGAGGCCAAGAAAATATGAGTGAAGGGAAATTTGAATTGCATTCAGTCCTCTCTTGAAACTACCAAAATGCCAGCCAGTGGTGGGTGTTTAATGTGCGCACTTACTAATATGAAGGCTGAGACCATTCCCATACAGAGAGAGTCTTTGAATGGTGGCAGCTTAAGTCTTGTTTACACTGGAGAATTGTGCCACATGAAAGTTAAGTGTTATTACTGGCCCATGTGTACCTGGCACATTACAGGGAGTTCATACCACCAATCCTATTTTGCTTTCATTTATCCTCATAGACACTTTCCAGAAGGCAATGCACTTATCCCACATTTCTTGGCACTATGTGCATTGGCTTATGGGAAATTAATATGCCCTTGAATGACTGGTATGCTGCAGGACATTTGTAATACTCATAGTAGACAGCCAATGCTTCTTATCTGCACTAGTAACTCTCATTACAAGAGCACTGGGTAAGGGTAACATTTAGGAATTGCACAAGTCAATTTTATTTAATCACACCCAAAACTCTCCATTGTAGGTGAGGCTGCAATTCCTAAGCCAGGTGGTTTAGTGGTGAAAAAGCTCCATATTCCTTGAACCATCCAGTCACCTGAAGGCGGTACAGTCCAACTGAAGCTGAAGGACTGATTCATAGTTTATTTAATGTGGATCAACACAGCAAGAATAATTTGTAAGTTATAACTTGTAATTAGTCATCCCCCTGTAACTCCCCCCTCCAACACCTACCAACTTGAGAACCAAACTGACTAGCCAGGGTAAAATATGTATTGACAACCATGCCTACCCATAACTCCATCATATTACCAACAATTTAAAGGATTAAGGCAAGCGTGTACTATCTTTCAGTGTAATATTGCCCATCAATGCTAAAAAGCATTTGAATGCTAGTAGCTATGAAGGCATAAAGGTATTTGCCCAATATAATGCAATAGTTTTATGTTAATATTGCAAGAAAGTATTTGTCAGAATAAATTTAACAGATCAGTGGCATATGTCAAATGTTATATCCAATACTACTCAAAACACTCCTACTTAAGTCTCTTGCTTTTGAAATTCTTAAGATAGAGGATGGCTTCTTTTCCATGTGTTGTAGGAGCAAGAGTAGGAAACAGGCATTGAAGACATCTCTTTATTGTATTTCTCTTGCCTTATTAGAAGTGTCTGTTCTTCTCCCACACAAAAGTCTCTTTATGGACACAACCACCAAAAAAGAAAATCAACATTCTGCTGGTGGCATCTGACTCAGATAATGAAAATAAACATGCATCTGTCTGCACTGCTTTGCATTATCAAGCAGAACCCATCATCAGCATGGACACGTCCTCTGGAATGGTGGTCAAAGCATGAAGGGACATATGAATCTTTACTGCATCTGGCACGTAAATATCTTGTGGCACTGGCTACAACAGTTCCATGCTAATGCCTTTTCTCACTTTCAGGTGACATTGTAAGCAAGAAGCGGGCAGCATTATCTCCTGCAAATGAAAACAAACTTGTTTGTCTGAGCAATTGGCTAAACAAGAAGTAGGACTGAGTGGACTTGTAGGCACTAAAGAAAGCTTTAGATTGTTTTATTTCTGAATGCAGGTTTTTTTTGTACATAATTCTACATTTGTAAGTTCAATTTTCATGATAAAGAGACTGCACACTTCTTTTATTAGGTGAACTGAAAAATACTATTTCTTTTGTTTCTTTTTACAGTGCAAATATTTGTAATAAAATATATGAGCACTATACACTTGGTTTCTGTGTTGTAATTGAAGTCAATATATTTGAAAATGTAGAAAACATTCAAAAATATTTAAATGGTATTTTATTATTGTTTAACAGCACAATTAATCACATGATTAATCACAATTAATTTTAATCATATGATTAATTGCAATTTTTTTAAATCACTTGACAGTCCTAATTTGAACACCAACCAGATTCTTCTCTGTTTCACAGCTACTGTTCACAACTCTGTGGACAGCACTAAAAGCTGACAAGAATCTGGTTGCTTTTCACTCTGCTGCAGCTTGACAAGAGTAGGAGCAACAGCGGCACTGAAACTGGCCATTCTTACACACAGGGACTGACCCAGTAACCACTGACATTATGGGAAGCTTTCCATTTACATCAATGGACAATAATCCTAAAACACTACACCGATTTATACTCTGGTAGATTAACACACACAGCACCAGGAGGACCTGATACTTCAAACAGAGAGTTAACTGAAAGTTAAAGTTCTGCAGATTTTGATGGCACTCACCTACTGCCGCTGCTTTAATAAAGGACAAACCAAAGTAGTCTACTAACACAGATACTCTAGGGCTGCTACAGTTGCTACTAGGTATGCAATGGAGAGAAGTTTGAAGTGTCCAACTATATTGTATAGCAAGCAACATGTTCCATTTCAAATTAAAGAGGCTAAAATCCAGAGATGTGCACTTTCATAGCACAGTCTCAGAGTACTCAGTGTCAGGCTATATAGAAATCATTTCACCCACATCTGAAGCATAAGTAACCTGGGTGAAAACAATGCACCTCTTTGATGGCAATCACATTGACTTTGGCCTAGATATTTAGGTTAATCCCTATACTCTTAAAGATCTAGTGGCTCTTTTCACACATAGCCAGGATGGCTTCACCTCTCTGCAGGAAGATTGTTCCTCACTCAGGCCCGTGAGCTTACCACTCTGAGGTATTGGTTCGCTTCCATGCCATGGGAAGAGTGCGGTCTACTGAAGCCACCAGCACTAATCCATGCAGAACCTTATATAATGCTAAAAATAGCCAAGAATCTGACCAACTGTACTACAGTTCACAAGATCACATCAGGATCACAGCAAAATACCTAGCTCTTACATTGTTCTTTTTTCATCAACAGATCTCAAAGAGCCTTTAGAAAGGCGGTCAGTACCATTATCACATTTTACAGATGGGGACACTGAGGCACAGAAAAGTAAAGTGATTTGCCTGAGGTCACCCAGCAAGCTAATAGCAGAGCAGAAGGTAGTACAGTTGCAAGGAAGTTCAGAGTTGAGAATGTAAAGATCTTCTATCAGTCCTAAAGTAGCAAACTGACTTCAAGCCTTACTTTGATAGTGGTGTTTCAGTCATTTTGGAACGAATTATTTATAGTGATCTTTGGAAGATTAACAAGCTTGCAGATCACATTAGCTGCAACACACACAAGCACGTTCAAGACTAGACAATGGACAGTCATGCCCCAAACACCAGCAATACTGGACACCTCCACCCTGACAGTTCTCCACTCAACAGGCACATAACTCGGATTGTTTGAGCTATACAGTAATGGGAGGAGGGATCACTTGAACTGTACATTCACTTTCTTTTGTGTGTGCATGTGCCGGGGCTAGCCTAACACAGTCAGCTACTTCCTGAGGGCCTGAGCATCAAGCAGCCAGTTTAGATTTTTTTTACTGATAGCAAGTCTTATGATTTGACAGACCAATACCGCTTCACATTGTGCCGGCATCCTCTCCTGCAACTATAAACCAACATTTAACCAGCAGTATGTTGTAATCAGTCATAGGGGAGGGTATGTTTCCTATTGCAAAGGAACAGGGCTCAGTCTCTGGGGACAGCTCTCCAGCTTGTAAAGATGATGTTCACATAGGTCATAAAAAAAAAACCAAGGAGTACTTAAGATGCCACAAGTACTCATTCCTTTTGCAGATACAGCCTGACCCGGCTACCACTCTGAAACATGTAACTCATAGGTGCTGCAGCATCCTCTGGCTTGAAGTGGTTGCCATTATGTACAGGGTTTACAGCTTGGGTCAATGGCTCTCAGCAGCCCCACTATACAAACTGTTCCAACACTGTCTGACTTAACTTGGGAAACTGGGCACCTGAGACGCCTACGGCTGACTGGAGGGACGCACTGGGCACCACAGGAGCGAGCAGCCCTGGAAACCCAGCCAAGCACACAGCTGTGCGCCGCAAGGAGCAGGCGCTCGCTCTGCCAAGATCCCGCAGCCCCGGGACGGGTCACTAAAGCAGTCCCCCGGGGGCAGCAAGCGGCGCGGAGATCCAACCCGCCGCTCCGCTTTCATTGCGCTCCCCACAGCCCTGGGGCCCGCGGCTGGAGGGCTCCGCAGCCCCCTGCACAATGCGGCTCATCGCTGCCTTGTAACCGCGGCTGCCGCGCCCCCCCCCGAGGGCCAAACAACGCCGCTGGGGCAGCGAGCAGCGAGCCCCCCTTCCCGGCCCCGGGCCGCCGCCGCCTCACCGCTGCAAGCAGGCGGGCTCCCTCGCGCACCACCGCGTCTGGCTCCCGGCCGGCCTCACGCGCCGGGCCGCCCTCCCGATTGTTTTATACTCAACCACCCCGCACGTGACCGGCCGCAGGGCTCGCCCTCCCCCGCCGGGAGGATTCCCACCCCCGCCCCCGCCGGCTGACGGACACTCCCAACGGGAAGCTAGAGGGGGCAAAGCTCCGCCCAGCGGCGGCGCCGCAGCCCCTCCCGTGTCCCTTGCGCGTGCTCGGAGCCGCAGCAGCTGGGCCCTGGGTTCTATGGAGCCAGGCGTCCGCGCCCTCCCGCAGCCCCGCACGCGCACGGGGTGGTTCTGCTGATGTGCACGTGAGCCCTCTCCAAAGGCTGTGCGTGTGAACGCCCTGGGAGAGTACTGCAGGGAATGAACTGATAAGCGACCTTGCTGTGCGAGGGAGGCTCGGCATAGCGACGCTAAACGGCCTACTGACCTTAATAATAAATAATACTTATCTAGCATCGTTCTTTTGATGAGCTCAAAGCCGTTTAAAATTATGAGTGTTCCCATTTTATAGAGGGGGGGAAAGGGGGCACAAAGATGTTAAGTCATTAGCCTAAGGCCACACACCGAGTGGCTGAGTGGGGAACAGAGTTAGGTTTCCCGTCTATCAGTTTTGGACCCAACCACCTATTATCTTACAAAGAGGGCACAATATATCTGATCCAGCTTAAATAACACTGAAGATACAAGAACTCTGACAAATGTAACCCCTCAAAAAAGAATATAAAGTCATCAGAAAAAATACGTTTTTTGTTGTTTTTTTTTCAGTTACTTCAGTTTATATACAAATACAATATCACTGAAAGGAAATTCGGAGTGACTGTACAGCCACAGAGGCTGAAGTTCCACCACTCTCTTCCCAGATCTGTTCCACCTTTTTGCCCATATTTAATCCCCATAATATCTGGTAATTTGCAGTTCTGCCTTCAGCACTGGACAATGCTCCCACAATGCTGCTTGAAGCCTTGCAGGAGCATGTGAAGCTGGTAAATATTATAGTAGTTTACTGTGTTGAGATATTAGTGACTCTGTGTTGCATTTGGTGAAAGGCCAGGATCTACAAGTGCAGTCAGAAAACCATTCAACCCAGTAGGGTGGATCATCGGGTTCCAGGAATGGGCAAATTTAAACCTTAGCAATTATTGTGAAACCAAGATGACATAAAGTGGGTGTAAGAAAGCATGTATTATTGTAGATTACTGTCTCTGCTTAATTTATTTTCTACATATTAAAATATGATAAATCTAAAAATGAAATTGCAGCATATAAAAAGAGGAAATATAGTAGTTCCCTATCTATACAGATGAATAATCAGAATTTGCTGACCTAGTGTTCTGGTTTGTGTTGTCTCTGGAGAATGAGTTCTTTCTGATCTTAAGTAAGGCATCATTCTGCAGATGGGCTTTAGCAATGGGTATGCAATAGAGCTGGTCAGGAATTTTACAACTAAACGTCAAAAAATGCTGATTTGTCAAAACCAAAACTTCATGGGAAAGGTTTGATTTCTACAAATGTTAACATTTTCTCATTTTTTTGCTTCAAAACAATTTTTCATTTTGAAATTTAATTTACAGTAAAAAATTAAATAAAAAGGTTGAAATCAAAAGGAAACATTTAAATTGACCTAATTTTTTTTTTAATTTTTAGTTTGTGAACATTTTTGAGACTGCGACTTTTTGTCCTGATTCGGTATGGAAATTTTTTAAAAAAATCTATGTTTTCCTAGGACAGGAAACCCATTTCCTTCCTAGCTCTAGTATATACTATCTGAAGGGGTTCACTTATTTCCACGCTCATACTGGCCTCCTTTTCTTCCATATTAACTCCAACCTTTTTCTCATTTTCAGAGCACTCCGTAACTGCTCTGCCTGCACCTCTCTCCCACACATCCAGCCACACCCTTGGCTCCACCTAAGCTTCTCTCCCTTTGTCTCCTTAGCCCACTCATGGCTCTGTGCCATCTTTCACAACACCCTGACTGTCTGGAACAGACTCCCATTAAAGCCAAGCCCCACATTCTCACTTCAGAAAAAGTCAATAATTTAGCTCTTCCCAGCTATAATTACCACACAACACAGTGTCTGTAGTGCAGCTAACTAGATTATCTCATGTTTCTAAATTCTTCAAGGCAGAGTCCTGTTATTTCTTCATCATAGTTTACCAGTTTGACAGCCCCTTGTTGTACACTCCTAGCATTGTATAAAGAATAATAATCTAGTGAGTTTTGCTCTTTAAAGTCTGGAAGCAGTGTTGCCATGACCATGGGTTTCCCATGATTTGGGCGTATCTTTTTCTTTCTTTTTTAGGTGGCCTGCTGCAGTTAATAATAAGTGGAACATCCAACAAGCTATGTTGGGGTTGAATGTGTTGGCAACCACCTTTGGATAAAATTCATGTGTATGATGTGAATTGGTTTTGTCAATGATTATCTTGTAGCAGAATATATTTTACACCATCTCCTCTGCCAGGATTATTTATCCTGGAAAGGTAAAGCATTGAGGGCAACTTGACTGAAGAATTCAAAGTTTTGAAGGATCAAGCCATCTCTTTATCCTGCTCCAGAATACAAGACCAAAGAGAGCCTTGGCTAAAAGGGATGTAAATGCAGAACCAATAAAAGGAACTTCTACTTCATGAAGCACATAATCTGTTGAATTCACTGCCGCAGGAGGTCAAATCCTGTTACAAGACTTATAAAAGGGTTGGACAATTTAAAATAATCATGTTAATTACTAGTTAATTTGGATATGGTTTGAAAATAGGAGCCATACAAGGCAAGATGGTGTAAAGGTGATAATTTATCGTGCTTCAGGGCACCAATGATAGCTTAGACAGGCCAGGAAGAAGCATGTACACCCTTTATAGCATTGCACAACTGACTAAGTGTACTAATACTTGCTTATACAGGGATGAAGTGAGGAATAATATTTGGAAAGTGTTTTGAACTGAAAAGGGTTAAGGTTTACTAAGTATTATATCCCCCTGTATTCTCCACAAAACGTCCACAGTTCTGCCTCCGACACCTCATCTTCTTTGTGCACTTCTCCAGATCTTGTTCTCTTTTTCATATTCAAACTAGAAAAAATATATGTCGCATACATTCACTATTGCCAACTCTACAACCCTACTGGACACTGGTAATTCACTATTGAAATATTGTAATTTGATCTGTTGTACAGATGCTATCCTTCAGTAAAATGTTTACTAAATGAACTGTCAAATGGTAGTGTGACAAACTGTGCTCTAATAGCTAGTATGTAGTCATTGTGCGTATGGTTCCTGGGAAAGTTGTTCCTTTTTTCTAGTTCCCTTTTGCTTGGAAAGCATAGTAGTGAGGATAGAAACATGAGGTCTAGTCCTCTACTCCAATACACACATTTTATGCCAGTGTAGGGATTTACACTGGCATAACAGAGTGTCATGGCTACACTTGCAAATTTGCAGCGCTGCAGCAGGGTGTGAAAACACACCCTTTCCAGCGCTGCAAATTGCGGCGCTGCAAAGCGCCAGTGTGGTCAAAGCCCCAGCGCTGGGAGCGCGGCTCCCAGCGCTGTACGTTGTTCCCCACAGGGAGGTGGAGTACGGACAGCGCTGGGAGAGCTCTCTCCCAGCGCTGGCGCTTTGACTACACTTAGCGCTTCAAAGCGCTGCCGCGGCAGCGCTTTGAAATACAAGTGTAGCCATAGCCTGAGGCCCACGTTCTCCAACAGAACCCCGTATGAACCTTTGTAAAGTAGATCTGAATGCATGCCAACAGGAAGACAAAATGGAAAGGCCTGCTGCATGGTCTCTTTGTGAACACTGTGAGCCCAACTTACTGATGGGGTCGACTAGTTTGTACTGCGCAAAACAGTACTAAAGCGATCTTAGCCAGCCGCTAGAGGAGGCCCCCTGAAGAGGTGAATCAGGTGATATAGAGCTGTTGGTTTGGCTATTATGCCATGCCCTTCCCAAATGACACATGGGCATGGCCAGAGGAAAATGTGCATGGCCAAGGCGCCTGTACTTACTAATGCTCAGTTGCTGGGGTGGCCCCTGGGGCCCATTGACAGCCACCACAATTTAGAAAAGCTTTCAGGTTTCTCTAAGTTACACAGAAGATTGGACTGGCACACAGACGGCCCCAAGATCAGAGGGGCGGAGGGGGGGGGGTCACAAAGGTGGCTTAAAGCCACCTTTACACACAATTCTCCTGAGATGCACCAAATGGTCCTTGGCCACAGACCAGGATCTGGGCCTGTTTATTGTGTCTTTTTGCTAAAATAACAGAAGCAGTTTTGTTTCAGTCTTAAATACAAGATAGTGACTAAGGTGTGCACACAATGGTGTTACAGCAGTTTCACCGTGATTTAGCCCCTAATCCACCAAAGTACTTAACCATGTACTGAAGTTGGGCTGAGATTCACTTAATCAGGGCCGGCTCCAGACCCCAGCGCGCCAAGCAGGCGCGTGGGGCGGCATTGTCCCGGCAGGGCGGCATTTGGCTCCGGCGGACCTTCTGCAGTCATGCCTGCGGGAGGTCCACCGGAGCCCCGGGACGAGCGGACCTGCTGCAGCCATGACTGCGGAGGGTCCCCTCTTCCCGCGGCTCCGCTTGAGCTCCTGCAGGCATGACTGCGGCGGGTGCGCTGGTCCCGCGGCTCGGACATGAGCCGCGGGACCACGGGACCGTCCGCAGGCACTTCTGCCCCGGCCGCGGGACCGGGGAAGGGCGGCGAGTGCGCCGCCCTGCTTGGGGCGGCGTAATTTCTAGAGCCGCCCCTGCACTTAATCAACAGATGGGTCTAACAAATACGTATTAGGGCAAAACACTCAGCAAGTAGTGATCCATTACTTACAAGTGGGACGCTCATTAGGACGATGCCATCACAGTCAGCTGCACTGGACAATACAGTTTCAACCTCCCTTTGTTACACAAACTTATTTCTAACTTTTTGTTATCTTTTCTTATACATATGTATTAGTTTCTTGTTTCCATTTTAGCTCTCCTCTCCCCATTAGGGTTGCCAGGCGTCCGGTTTTCAAAAGGGGACCCTGGCTGCTCCAGTCGGCACCGTTGACCGGACTGTTAAAAGTCCAGTCAACAGCGCAGCAGGGACCCAGGGCTAATGCAGGTTCCATGCCTGCCCTAGCTCTGCGCGGGTCCCGGAAGTGGCCGCCAGGTCTCTGCGGCCCCTAGGCCCTGGGGCAGCCCCTGAGTCATGGGGCTCCATTCTCTTCAGTATAGATTCATGGAGATAACTTGGGGCAAGATTTGGCCCTGCAATGATAACTTACTTAACAATCATTCTAATTATGCATGATCCAGAACAGAGCCCAGTTTTATGTCTCAAAGCATTGCCTACATTGTTAAAAGGAACTTTATTCTGGTGCTAAAGTAAGCAGATATGACTTTGCCAGTGTAAATCAAGAGGTCATTCTTAAACATGGTCAAGAGTTGGGCAAAATGTCTATTTACACAAAGATTGAACTAAAATGGGAGCAATCAGAACAGAGATCAGAACTTGCTCTGCATTTGGTACTGTTCCCCACCTCTTCTGTCAAATATGGCTCAAACCTTATAATTAATTGTCAAAGTCAAAAAGGTATTTCTAAAATCTTGATATGGTTCCCAAGCCAGCTGATTTCCTTGCGGTCACTAATGCTTAGAGAGGAAGCAAAAATTTTGAGGACACTCTGTGGTAGGTAATTATGGCCTAATCCTGCATCTCTGAAATTATCCCCGGCACAGGCTGGGGCAGAAGATTTGGGGGTGGGGATTGTGTTTCTGTTGGGAGGTTGTATTAACTCTCTGAAGAGGTAGACTTTCATGATTTAGCCAGAGGTCTAAGTTACCTCTGCAACCTAATGGTACTGAGAGCCAGAAAACCATCTGAGGAGAAAATAAGGTGTGTTATTGAGGGAAACTGAGGCAGCACATTGGCCAAAAGCCAGATCAGGTATGCCTCTGGTAGTCCTATTGGCTTTAAACAAGCAATCTTATTGAAGTCAATGAAACTGCTAATATGCTTAAAGTTAAGCAAGTGTTTCCGTGCTTTACTGGATCAGGGCCTAATTGAGGATTGTGTTCTACCGCACTCTCTCTTTTTAATCCCTTTTTCCCTTGCACTAATATGCACAATAGTCTGCACCAGCCCTATCAAGCTTTCATTGTATATCTTATGCTCTTTTAATATTATTTTAGGTGGCTTATTAATTTCAACAGGCAAGGATTTCAAACACCCTAGCTATGATGTTAGCAATTGGGATTTTGCATTCATACACCATGATGACTCAGCAATTATCATTTGGGAACATGTGGCTGGCTGCAGCATCGTAACAGATGGCAAATGCCACATTGAATATTATCTTACCTGGTCTTTTCATCTGTATACTTCAGTCTTTAGCATTTTTATACCACTTTTATCTGTGGCCTATTCCAACACGCACACTTACCACAACATAAAAACACACAAAAGAAATCAACTGACTAGGACACCCAGTATTACCAGACCTTCAGAGAACAATGAAGGGCCATTAAGACTTTTTTTCTTCCTGGAAAAATATAAAACTGTACATAAGGAGGAAATACCTAATCCTTAAACAGACTGGTAAACCTGACTTCAGTACTAGGCAAACTGGTTGAAACTGTCAGACACATAGATGAACATAATTTGTTGGGGAAGATTCAACATGGTTTTTGTAAGGTGAAATCATGCCTCACCCTGTGACCAAGGCTGCTAACAGGGAGTTTTGCAAGGGAGTTCTCTAGGTGAAAGAGGAGCAAATACAGGACCCTTGGGTAAGTAGCTGTCTGTAGTGTGTGTTTGTGTTTGGGGGTTACTTGCTGTGTGCTGAGCTTGTGTTTGTTTGTCTGTCTGTTTAGTTGAAGGACCCTGTGCTGTAGTTGGAAGCTGTGAGCTTCAAAGTAAGGGTTGAAAGCTCAAAGCCTCTGTTAATTGGCTGAGTCTTAGTCAGTGGGCGGGGCTATCAAGAAGGCCAGGGCTTTATAAAGCAGTGAGCAAACAACTGGAGTGGCTAACAGGGAGTTTTGTAAGGGGGCAAGGTTTGCTTGCTGTTCTTTAAAACCTGTAAACCAATCTATATTCAAAACTTCTTGATTTAAACAAAACCCTTTCATTAACTTAGGTAGCTGTAGGAGAGAATGCAGGCAGAAGCCCAGCAGCAGAGTGGAGGCTATCCAGTTTATTGTGCTGAGTGCAGCATGTATGATTACCTGCCCTGTGGGCTGGTGGTGTATATGTGCATTTGGTACAAGGAGCTCCTGGCCCTCAGAGCAGTTATTTTGATAGCAAAGTGTAAATGTCTCTAGCAGTTTTTGCACTGTGTATGGTTCTACTAATTTATAAAATTGCATAACATGTACAGAGCATAACTGTTTTCTTTTTTATATTAGTGTTTATTTAGAACTAGAACAATGTAAGGAACAACATACCATATTTTTTAAGAGCCTCTAAAACTGCACATGAGAGAGAGGTATCAGTCTGCATTACACATGCACAGTGTAGTTACAGAAGATTTAAAGAAGAGACTAGGTATATGGAATACTGATGTAGGATCCTATTTGACTCTCACTGAAGTCAAAGGGAGTTTTTTCCTTTACTTCTTTTTTGATCAAATCCTCAGTGTGTGTAATCACATCTTTCTCTGGTGCATGACACCAGCAACTGTAATAGCTTGCTACTTGCAGCTAAACAAATTCTTTGTTAGCTCAAATAGGAAAGATCTCTCAAAGTCTGGTGCTGAAGATTTTTGGTTTGATCCCTGATCTGTATATAGCTGCAGTCATTATACATGCAGGCTCCAATTCAAGGGAACTTAAGAATATGAGAAGTCCCACTGAAGTCAATGCTAAAGTACATTCCTGACTCATGATCACACACATTAATTAAACAGAAGTTTTACAAATACAATTTTAAAAAGTTCTTCCTTCAAGGAACATTTTATTTGCAAAATGGCTATATAAACATTGCTGAGGATTTTTTTGCTAAGATTGAAGTATCAGTTTAATATTTAAAAAGACCTCAACCGGAGGAATGTGTCCCACCTTTTCATGGAAATGGACTCAATTATCTGAGTATTTTTTGTCTATAACTACAATATTTTCCATTTAGGTCAAGTATATTCCTTGCAAACACAGAACTTCCACTTAACTCAATGCAAATGCAACAGTATATCTCACATTTACTCACTGCCCCCAGACTGCATTACATATCCTGCCCATTCCTGGTCTCTAAGAATTTTCACCAAGCTGAGGCTGCAGGCCAGGGGGAACAGCAGGGGAGGGGCTGGAGGGTAGCCTCCCCAGCCAGTAGCTCAGGGGCTGGGCAGGATGGTCCCGCGGGCCAGATGTAGCCCGCAGGCCGTAGTTTGCCCACCCCTGACCTATGATGTCTGAAGAAGCTAGGTCTGCCCCGCTGCCCAGAGCACTGGATTGAGACCATTGCCTATAATGCTGACTCCTTGTACTCCCTTATCTGTTTGTCTCTGTCTGTTGTCTCGTGTTATAGTTTGTAAGCTCTTTGGGGGCAGAGCCTGTCTTTTCGTTGTGCTTGTGCACTGCTGGGCACCAGGTCCTAGTCAATGACTAGCTCTGCTAAGTGCTACAGTAATATAATAATAGATGCTTTTTCCTACTGTTAAAATAAACAGGTCTTTTGTTTAAAAAGGTTGCCTGAACACTGCATTCTACTGGTCACAGACTCCTGAAAGGAAGAACTACATGTCCCAACCCCTCATCACTGTGCAAGCATGGTTGATAAAGAGTACTGAAGCCGTGGGCCTAGTCTAGGAGTGGGAGAATTGCACAGTTCCTTCCTAGAAAAGGTAAGGGCACAAGGCCAGACAACTGTGTGCGCTGAGAGAGACCAGAGGAAGGGGACAGAGGTGCAGCTGGCCCTGTGACTGTGACACCAGTTCCCTGCCTTCTGCTATGGCTGCCTCCGAATTATGTGACAGCTTTAATGAAATTAAAACATTGAGAGTTTTGTCACCGTATATTAACGTCTAGAGGCTAAAATCAGGATCGGGCCCCATCGTGCTGCGTGTTTGGAACTCACTTTAAAAGAGTCCAGGCCTTGGAGTGCTTACAACTGAATTAAGAGAGGCTGGTGCTGCAGACGCTGGACGGGCGGGCAGGGAAATAGCAACACGCTGGATGGATTTGAGCGGGGGTTTTAGGCACGTTTCACGGCGAACAGCGCAGCCGGCCCGCGGGTTACTAACTAGCAGATCCGATTGCACCGACTCCATCTGCTGGGGTCACTGATCCCCTCCCCCGCCCCGCCGGGGCCACCCTCCCGCCGCTGCCCGCGGGACGCTGCGCTGCTCATCAGCGGAGCAGCCCAAGGCCTCCGCCGCCACCTGTCAGTCCAGCCGCGCATGCGCCTTCGCACCGTGCACGCGGGGGGGGGGCAATGGCGGCGAGTGACCCGGAAACGGCCCAGAGACAAGTGAGTGACGGGGGCGCGGGGGGTAAACCCGCAGGGCTCGGCCCCGGAGCCTGCCCCGGCCGGGCTGGGCGCGCTGCCCCGCCGCCGGGGGTGGCTCCTCCTGCGAGACCCGCCCCGTCCAGCTCCCCAGCCCCCTGCCAGGCTATCGCCCGCCCCGCCCCCGCCATAGCCCCCCGCGAGCCCTGCCAGGCTATCGCCCCCCCGCCCCGGCCATAGCCCCCCGCGAGCCCTGCCAGGCTATCGCCCCCCCGCCATAGCCCCCCACGAGCCCTGCCAGGCTATCGCCCCCCCGCCATAGCCCCCACGAGCCCTGCCAGGCTATCGCCCCCGCCCCGCCATGGCCCCCGCGAGCCCTGCCAGGCTATCGCCCCCATCCTCCATAGCCCCCGCGAGCCCTGCCAGGCTATCGCCCCCATCCCTCCATAGCCCCCGAGCCCTGCCAGGCTATCGCCCCCATCCTCCATAGCCCTCCGCGAGCCCTGCCAGGCTATCGCCCCCTGCCCCCGCCATAGCCCCCGCGAGCCCTGCCAGGCTATCGCCCGCCATAGCCCCCATGAGCCCTGCCAGGCTATCGCCCGCCCGCCCCGCCATAGCCCCCGCGAGCCCTGCCAGGCTATCGCCCGCCCGCCCCTGCCATAACCCCCGCGAGCCCTGCCAGGCTATCGCCCCCGCACCCCGCCATAGCCCCTGCAAGCCCTGCCAGGCTATTGGCCCCTGCCTCCTGCCACAGCCCCGTGAGCCCTTCCAGGTTATCGCCTCCCCCAACCTCCCACCACAGCTCCTGCGAGCCTTGCCAGGCTATCGCCCCTCCTGCCATAGCCTCCCACGAGCCCTGCCAGGCTATCGCGCTGCCCCCGCCTCCTCCATAGCCCCGTGAGCCCTGCCAGGTTATAGCCCCCTGTGAGCCCTGCCAGGCTACCCCCTCCCCACCAGCCTCCCGCCATAGACCCCTGCCCCTCACCCAGCCTTCAGTCTCCACCCCCAGTGCCCTGAGAGGCCTGGCCGTGCCCCTCAATTGCCAGCCTCTTCCCCCTGTGGGCCCCCCCCCCTCACAGTATGGCTGTTACATGGGACCAGGGGCCTGGCCAGTCCCCATTCACATTATCATGTGTATTGTAAGGCCTAGCAGCCTTCTCCAGGGGTGCTGGGTCCATGTCCTTGGCTCCACTAAGCTTTTTCTTAACCAGGGTTCTCAAACTGGGGGTTGCAACCCCTCAGGGGGTTACAAGGTTATTACCTGGGAGGTCGTGAGCTGTATAAGGGGGGGTTGCCCTCAGAGGCTTGCTGTGTGAAAGGGGTTCCCAATTCAAAAAGCCTGAGAACCACTGGAACGTTTCCCAGCACGGCTGCTACCACTGGCACAGTTTCACCTTTGCATGTCTGTGTGTTCAATGCTATGCTATGTAGAGCCACTGTGTATTAAAAATGCCAGTGGCTGCAGGAGCCTCATCTATGCTAGGAATGGCACAGTTTGTTACCACAGGTGGGACAATGGGAAATTTACCAAACACACTACTGTAGTAGGCACCACCTTTGTTTTTGTCTGTTAAAAATATGTACAAGCAGGGAAATCAAATGTACAATAAGGGTATGTCTACACTACAAGAGTAGTTCGATTCAACTTAAGTCGAATTTGTGGAATCGACCTTACAAAGTCGAATTTGTGTATCCACGCTAAGGACACTAATTCGACTTTGTGAGTCCACACTAACGGGGCAAGCGTCGACATTGGAAGCGGTGCAGTGTGGGCAGCTATCCCACAGTTCCCGCAGTCCCCGCTGCCCATTGGAATGCTGGGTAGAGCCCCCAATGAATGCTGGGGGAAAAAAATGTGTCGAGAGTGGTCTTTGGTAACTGTCATCATTCAACCGTCACTCCTGCCCTCCCTCCCTGAAAGCGCCGGCGGGAAATCTGTTCGCGCACTTGTCTGGTCAGTAACAGCGCGGACGCCACAGCACTGCGAGCATGGAGCCCGCTGCGATCATCGCTGCACTTATGGCCGTTGTCAACTCCTTGCACCTTATCGTCCACCTCTTCCACGGACAGCTGCTGAGAAATTGGGCGAGGAGGCTCCGGCAGCACGGTGAGGACATGAAGTCTCAGAGTGGCATAGACCTCTCAGAAAGCACGGGATCCCGCGCCGCGGAGATCATGGTGGCAATGGGTCATGTTCATGCTATGGGACGGCGAGTCTGGGCCCGGGAAACAAGCACAGACTGGTGGGACCGCATAGTGCTGCAGGTCTGGGATGAATCACAGTGGCTGCGAAACTTCAGGATGCGTAAGGGCACTTTCCTTGAACTGTGTGACTTGCTGTCCCCTGCCCTGAAGCGCAAAGACACCCGGATGCGAGCAGCCCTAACTGTGCAGAAGCGAGTGGCCATAGCCCTCTGGAAACTTGCAACACCAGACAGCTACCGGTCAGTAGCGAACCACTTTGGCGTGGGCAAATCTACCGGGGGGGTTGCTGTGATGCAAGTAGCCCACACAATTGTTGAGCTACTGCTCTCAAAGGTAGTGACCCTGGGAAATGTCCAGGTCGTCATAGATGGCTTCGCCGCGATGGGATTCCCAAACTGCGGTGGGGCTATAGATGGAACTCACATCCCTATCCTGGGACCGGCCCACCAGGCCAGCCAGTATATTAACCGAAAGGGCTACTTTTCAATGGTGCTGCAAGCACTGGTGGACCATAGGGGACGTTTTACCAACATCAATGTTGGATGGCCGGGCAAGGTTCATGACGCGTGTGTTTTCAGGAACTCTGGTCTGTTTAGCTGCCTGCAGGAAGGTAGTTTCTTCCCGGACCACAAAATAACTGTTGGGGATGTGCAGATGCCTATTGTGATCCTCGGGGACCCAGCCTACCCGCTAATGCCCTGGCTCATGAAGCCCTATACAGGCGCCTTGGACAGTGACAAGGAACTCTTCAACTACCGGCTGAGCAAGTGCAGAATGGTGGTGGAGTGTGCTTTCGGACGTCTCAATGGGAGATGGCGAAGCTTACTGACTCGCTCGGATCTCAGCGAAACCAATATCCCCATTGTTATTGCAGCTTGCTGTGTGCTCCACAATCTCTGTGAGAGCAAGGGGGAGACCTTTATGGCGGGATGGGAGGTTGAGGCAAATCGCCTGGCTGCTGATTATGCTCAGCCAGACAGCCGTGCGATTAGAAGAGCCCAGCAGGAAGCGCTGTGCATCCGGGAGGCTTTGAAAGCTAGGTTCCTCAGCGAGCAGCGTGACCTGTGACTGTTCAGTTTCTTTACAGAAAAGCTGAACCTGCCCCTGTTTTTTGCCCAGTTACTGTTGACTATCCTCTGCAGTTACATACCCCGTTCACCCCGTTTCCCCCCTTCCAACACACGTGTAAAAATAAAATCCATGGTCCATTGTTACTTAACAAAGGTTTCTTTATTAATGACTTTGCGTTAAAGGGTTGAAACTGGGACGCAGGCTGTGCTGGGTAGGGTGTGCGGTGATGTAAAGACCGCCTCTAAACTCGAGGAATGACACTGGTTGTTTCAAGAGAGCCTGCCATCCCTCCTTTTTTGGGACTCTGTGTGCGGGGGCTATGTGACCTTGTTGCGGAGGAGGACGGATACAGATTCCCCTGCTGTGTGGCTCAGTGGTCCAGGACAAGGACCGCTGCATAAGATCTGTAACTGCCCTCCCTCGCTACAAAGTCACGTACCCCACTACTGACTGCACTGTGTGTGTGACCTGCTGATCCTGCCCCCGTGTCTGTACCCTGGTAAAGGTGACTGTCCTATGCAATTACCAACCCCCTTCCCACCCCCACCCCCCCTTCAATCACAGTCTTCTGTACAAAAACATGATGGAAACAGTAATTAACAGCAAAGTATTTTTAATAATCAACTAGACAGTTAGGGGATGAAACTGGGATTGGGGCTTGGGTGAGTCAGGAAGGGAAGGACTTCTCAAAATTTAGGGAATGAGAGCTTTTGGGTACTTGAGCACTGTGCTGGGGTGCAGTGACAGTTTTCACGGCCCCTGGCGCCACTCCTTCTGGTTACTTTGGGTGACGGGAGGTGTGGGACTTTGTGGCGGGGGAGGGCGGTTGCAGATACACTGCAGGGGGGCTCTGTCCTCCTGCCTGCGGTCCTGCAGAACATCCAGAAGGCGCCGGAGCATGTCCGTTTGCTCCCTCATTAGTCCAAGCAGCGTTTGAGGTGCCTGCTTGTCTTCCTCACACCACCTCTCCTCCCGTTCGCTGTCTGAGCGCTGGTACTGAGAGAGGTTCTCCCTCCACTGGCTCTGCTGGGCCGCCTCGGCTTGGGAGCAGCCCATAAGTTCCTGTGTGGCTGGTCAGAACATCCAAGCTCGGACTGGTGTCCAGAGCGTCAACAGAGTGGTGCACTGTGGGATAGCTCCCGGAGCTACTAAGGTCGATTTCCGTCCACACATAGGCTAATTCGACATAGCCATGTCGAATTTAGCGCTACTCCCCTCGTCGGGGAGGAGTACAGAATTCGAACTAAAGAGCCCTCTAGGTCGAACTAATTAGCTTCCTGGTGTGGACGGGTGCACGGTTAAGTCGAATTAACGCTGCTAAATTCAACATAAACTCCTAGTATAGACCAGGCATAAAGCAAGTTTGTTGTTGAGAGTTTAAAAGCAGAAAAGTCATTACATTAAAGCTGTCAAACTGTTACTATTTCCCAAGAAACCAGCATCTAATCCAGGGATCTCAAACTCAAATCACCACGAGGGCCACATGAGGACTAGTACATTGGCCCGTGGGCCGCATCACGGCAACCTTTTAATACAACGATACAAAAGTATAGTAAAAAATGAAAAAAAATTAAGAGTAATATAGTATGCAATATATTAATGTTTTAAAAATTGTAATGTGAAAAGTCAGTTCTAATTTTGGCCATTTAGCTGGCAGCCTTTTGCATCAACCAGAGCAGCAATATTAGGTTTGATATCCTGAGACGAAACCAATCTCAGTGTTGCTTTCAAATGTTCATCAGTGAGCCTTGACCTTAACACAGATTTGTTAATCTTAATGGAAGAGAAAAACTGTTCACATATATATGTACTTCCAAACATTGCCATTACCCTTGCAGAAGCAGAGAATAACCTGGGAAATCTTTCTTGTGAAAGAAACCGGTAGAATTCTGGAATTCCAACATCTGTATACTTCTGTTTCAAAATAGTATCACACTGAAGCTCCATTAACTCCATCTGCATTTCCTCTGCAACATTGTCAATTTCCACAGCAAATGGTGTTCAAGTGCCTTGAAATCTTTAAACCGCACATTAAACTGTTTGCGTAAATTAGAAATGATATCTGCATATTCTTTCAAGGATTTAGGTTCAACTTTTCCTAAGGAATTCAGAGTCAAGAAATGGACCAAATTGCTAGCAGTCAGCTGTTTCCCCCACAAAGTAAGCTTGACTTTGAGTGACTTAACATACATCATACATCTGTGTTATCACCTGTTTTCTACCCTGGAGCTTCAAGTTCAGTGCAGTCAGGTGATCAGGTACATCTGTTAGAAAAGCAAGGTTGCAGATAAAAGTGGAATCAGCAAGCTGTGTAACCTCCTTGTTCTTCATTTTCATGAAGGAATCAATCTCTTCTCTAAATGCAAAAAACGCTTCAAAACATTTCCACGACTCAGACATCTAACTTGAGTGTGATACAGATGTTCCCCATATTCTCTGTCCATACTTGCTAGAAAAGAAGTGAACTGTCAGTGATTCAGCCCTCGTGCATGTATAACATTAGTGCACTGGTCCCCAACCTTTTTCATATGGCGGGTATCGGACGACGAGCCACCAAGGACCGTGGCCGGCGGACGAGCATACGCCGAAATGCCGCTGAGAAGCGGCAACATCAATAGGCGTTGCCGCTGAAATGCCGCCAACAAGCAGCGTCATCCAGAGGTGTCGCCGCCGAAATGCCACTGAAAATCAGCGTCATTTCGGCGGTGACGCATCTGGATTACGCTGCTTCTCGGCAGCATTTCAGCAGATGCTTGTCCGCTGGACGGTACGCGGGTGCACATAGATGCCCTGGCGGGTGCCATTGCACCCAAAGGCACTGCATTGGGGACCACTGCATTAATGGTTTTAACAACTACATCCATAACTTCCTTCATTTGTAGACTTTTACTACACAGGGCTTCTTGGTACAAAATGCAGTGTATACTTGTGAAGCTAATTCCTGGTGTATTGAGGTTGTTCAGTATGGTCTTCAATAATCCAGCCACACCAACATTTTCGGAGCACATTGATGGCACTCCGTCCGTAGCCAAAGATACGAGTTTGTTCCATGGCAGCGCAGCTTTTTCAATACACTCTTACAGTCCTTGAAATATGTCACGTCCTATTGTGGTACCCTTCAGTGGCAATAAGTCTAGCAATTCTTAAGTTATATTCAAATTGCAATCCAAGCCTCTAATGAACACTGCACACTGTGTGGTATGTGATACATCTGTACTCTCATCAAGAGCACTTGAAAATGCTTCAAAGTCTTTTGCCATTTGAATCAATTGTTTTTGCACATTATCTGCTAAATCTGTTATCCTGAAGGCAGCTGTATTGGCAGACAAGCTTATGCCTTCAAAAACTTTCTTCCTATTAGGACATAAAATTTCGCTGGCCTTCACAAGACATTCTTTTATGAATAGGTCTTCTGTAAAAGGTAGCAATGATTTAGCTACTTCGCTTATCACAAAACTTGCATTTACTGAATCTTCACTAGACTTGTTAAACTCCGAAAAGAAATTTCTTTGCTTGGCAAATGCTGCTTTAAATTGCCGAACTTTTTCCTCTTGGATTTTTTCTGGTGAATGCATCATATTTTTCATGGTGCATCGTGTCGTAGTGCCGATGCATGTTATACTCCTTGGGAACAGCAATCATTTGCTGACAAATAAGCCATTGAATTTTATCTTTTACCTCTGTAAAAAAATATAAATTCTCCCATTTGTCTTGGGAAAACTCTCTTTTCTTCCATGAGTGTTCTTTTTTTTGATGCCAAAGTAATTTCCGAGGGGTTTTAATAAAATAAAAACCACTCAGTAATGCAGCTCACTCAAAGCACAAAACACACACTTACTTTTAGAATTACTTCTGTTAAAGCTGTTTGGCGGCAGGAAGTGCTGGGAGGTAGGCGGGTGAGCGGAGACGCGGCGCGCTGGGGGCGGTGGGGGGGGGGAAGAGGGGATGGGAGTTTGGCAGGCTGCAAGAAATAACTCCGGGGCCGTGTGTTTGAGACCCCATATCTAATCTAAATGTTTTGTCTGCTGTATCATTTTTCAAGAACCATTTGTCCTGTCAATATAATTGGTAAATTCAGAGTAATGTGTTTACATAGAGCCCAATCCTGCAATGAGTTCTTTGCAGACTCCGGTGACTGCATAGAGCCAGCTGCATTGACTTTAACTGGGCTCCATGCAGGTGGATACCTATAGTATGACATTTTTAGACATCTTTTTTCAAGTTGATGGTGTCCATTTAAAATGTTTGATGTGTTACACTGAAAAGATGCAAAAATCATATCAGTGCAGAAAATTATGTGTTTGACAACTTTCATTTCATGTACAGATAGGGGCACAATTCTGGTGATTGGGAATCAAGGGTGCTCAGCACCTTAGAGCAATGGTTCCCAAACTTGTTTCGCCGCTTGTGCAGGGAAAGCCCCTGGCGGGCCAGGCCGGTTTGTTTACCTGCCGTGTCCACAGGTCTGTCCGATCACGGCTCCCACTGGCCACGGTTCGCCTGGAGGTGGCGCGGGCCAACGGACGTACTGGACGCCGCTTCCAGCAGATCCCATTGGCCTGGAGCAGCGAACCGCAGACACTGGGAGCCGCGATCGGCCGAACCTGCGGACGCAGCAGGTAAACAAACTGGCCCAGCCCGCCAGGGGCTTTCCCTGCACAAGCGGTGAAACAAGTTTGGGAACCACTGCCTTAGAGGATTTTTTTTTTTAGAGGATTTCAGTTTTTTAACATTCTTTTTTTGTAGATTGATGAAATTGACGCTCTCTCATCTATATATGGTGATGACTGGTGTGTTGTTGATGAAGATGAAAGGATATTTTGCATTAAGATTAGTGATTGTTTGGAGCAGCCAAAATGGACTCTCCGTTTGCAGGTATGGTGTTGGTACAGAGTTTGGCCCAAATTCAGCTATCGGAATCATGCAGGGTGGATCTTTGTGCCTTTTTTAATGGGGCTCCATATAGGCTCAAGGGTCTGCTCCTATGGATCCAGTCATAGGATAAAGGCTTTTCACAATCTGTTCAGTTATTGTCTCCATAAAATATCAGTATCTGCTAACTTTTTCAGTAATTATTTTTGCTTATTCCACATCCTTAAATATTTTAATTAAAAGTGTCTTTCACTATTTATCTATTTATATACTGTATTTTGCATAGAAGGATTGTCTGAATTGGTGCAGCTGGTTCTCTTATTTCTTTATTCAAGAATTAGAAAGAAACCATTTTAGACTGCATTACAGTTCAGCCTGACCTGACTGAAAGATTTTTCTATTAGGTGTTGCAATCAGTGTTTTTAAAATGTTTAGGATATCTGTCCTACATGGTTTTGTACAGTATTACAAGCCAAGAGAACTCCAAGCAATAGTTTGTTGCAATACGTTTTTGTTTAGTGTAGACAGGGCTGAAGTATCTACGTATACTTCTTAGTAAATCAAATAGCCACCTAAACAGTTATATTTCTTCTAACCTTTTTTGCTTATAGTAAAGGATATATCGTATGCCACTTTATCTATTTACAGAGAGTATGTTTATCTGTTTACAGAGACCATATGATACTTTGTTTGTATCACAGATGGGCAAAAGCCTGAATTATACGCTCACAATAGAAATACAGCCTTTGTATCATCACATAATAATGGAGCAACCTATTTCTTCCTTTTTATAACACTGCTTACTATCCAAATACTCTAATTGGTTCTGTCATGGTCCATTTTTAATTTAGCTAGTTTTGGAGGTCCAGCTTGATGAATATTTATATTTAACGTTCTTTTTAGGTGATTCTCCCTTCTGAATATCCAGCTTCAGCCCCACCTATTTATCAACTGAAGTAAATGATGTCTCTTTGTTAACAGATTTTTATTTTACACATTTACTGCATTTTTTTTTCAAATTATTATTATTGCAGCTGCTTGTAGAAGTTTAAGGTAGCTCTGGTTGAATTGCATATACATCCTGGGAATTAGAGATGTTAACAAACTTTTGTAAAGTTTACAGTTTAATTTGGGATTGAAATGTTAGCACTACAGGATTAAAGGATCACTGGGCAAGTGTGTTAGGCCAGGATGGCAGCAGGGACAGAGAGAACAAAAGCAGCAGCATGCACAGCTTTTGGGGAGGCAGTGGAGAGAGCTTACGTTATGCTCAGAGCAACTCTGGAACCATGCTAATGGAAAGTGTGTTGAGCCCTCTTCAAATGGAGTGATGGCGTAATCCCAAAGTAGGGCGTTAGAGGGGAGCAGTAGAATATCTTGGAAGACTGCTTAACCTGAGATGTTAGAAAACCAAAATCTTTATTAGTGGGAACAGCTGACAATATTTTGTCTTAAAGGTTTTACTTTTGAGTGTAATTTTTTTAAATCAATCATTTTTCGAGCTAAACAAAGACACCAAAACTCACAGTTTGTAGGCACTAACTTCCTTGTTTTTTTTTTTGGTCATTCTAGTGCCCCTTGGCTTCGAGGACAGGATTATATTGAACTAACAAATAGCCTGGAAGAAATCTATGTGTAAGTGGCAGAAGATGGAAAATTCTAAAAATTACTTATTGTATTTTCAGTTGTACATCTCTCTAAACCTATTATGTTAACAAAACTACTCCTGGGGGAATTCTGTGCCAAAAAATGAAAAATTATGCGCACAATATTTAAAAATTCTTCAAAATTCTGCATTTTTTGTCAAAATAATGCAATATAATCTGTCTAGTTTCAATTATTTTGGTAATTTATTTAAACTACAATACAATGGATGGAGAATGGGAGTGGGGAGCATTGGAGGAAATCTCCAAACCCCCTCTGTCTAATAGTAATGTAGCTAGTATTGACCCTTTACTTCTAATTATTAGTCAACAAATATATGCAGCCATATGCTCAGTGTTACATCATAGGTAACTGAAGGGAGGGCTGGGGACTCAAACTCACAATACTGGCTACTGACCATCTCCAAAAAGGTCAGTAGCAAACAATTCATGGAGCTCATTTTGATAGGAAATTTTTTCAGTCAAAAAATTTTGGCCAGTTCTAATCACTAAAGCACCATAAGCATTTATAAGGTCATACGGTCCTTTACAATAAGGCTCCTTTACACCACTCTGGCAATGTAAAGGACCCGTAAAAATTTTACACCTGTTTTATACTTCTGGGGAAATTCACTAAGAACAATGGGAACAATTCATTAAGCAGGCAGGCTGCTAAATTCTGCTCTGCCTCAGGGAACAGAGCCTGCCCCACGCCTACTTCTTTAGAAATACCCCAGACCCCTGCCCCTCCACACCGAGTGTGCTGCAATAGCGAGCAAGAGGGACAGAGTGTCTCTCACACACATGACTACCCAGCCCCCATGCCTCCCCGGCGGTGATTTATGTCTCTACCAGCTGCTCTGGATGCCCAAACTGACCTGTCTGCACTGCCAGGGAGTGGATGCATGACCGCTCTTGCGACTTCCCTTTGCGTCACCGTCAGAAGTCATTTTTCTGCAGGTAAGCAAAGAAGTCTGCGGGGGCCATGAATTCTGCACCCACGCAGTGATGCAAAATTCCCCCAGGAGTACTAGATGCATGAATCGGAAGGATTGAGGTAATTGCTGCAACAGCTGAAATGAAGTAAGACTTGTGCATAAATAAAACAATCTAATCAAATAGATATTTACTGTACATTTTGTACATATCTTAAATTATGTTGAGAACAGGGCATTATATAAAGTTACAAGCATTAATCTTGATGGATAATTTCTATCATAATTATATTCTTTAAACCCTTTGTACCATTGATATAGAATTCTTTATTTTGACTTATAATATATGTTAGGTTACTTTTAGAGTTTGGTCCCAGGAAGTCAAATTCCTTAATTCCAATCTATATCCATATATTAAACTGCAGGATCTGAAAATACCTACTCAGGCCTTTGAACACAGGCAGAAAACCAGTTTTTATTAAAAGCAAATGTTTCAGCTAAAGAAAAAGTGAATTTTAAATAAAAGTAGCTTTAGAAAATATTAACTATAAAGCCACTCAGTAGCTAGAAGAGGCTTGTTAACCTAATGTGCAGATAACAGAACTTCTCATAATGTGTGAGAATAAATAAATATTTAGAAATGCTCAGACTGTGTTTTTGCGGGTTTTATTGGTATTAGCATGGGATAATAGAAACAATAATTTTATATAGTCTATTTTATCCAGTCAGATCCTAAAGCGTGATATGAACCTAACAAAAGTGAAATACACATTAAGCACAGAAGTCATGTCATTGAGTACTGAAATACAAACACCTTTGGTGGGGACTATGGTTGCTTTTAAATGGCACAAAACAACACAGTAGTTAGTTTGGGCCTGGAAGCAGATACCTTATCTAACTAAGCCCTGGAGAAGCTAGGCAGGCAGAATGTAATTACCAAAGTTAAAATTTGAACAGCATGTGAGTTAACAGCTCTAGTCCAATGAAAAGTGCTATAGGGACCTTTAATGACCATACATTCCCCAGCAGTGCAGATGGAACAGAGATTCCCCAGCCAGGGTGATGCTTGGCATGGGGGAGTCTCCAGCATGTGTAGATACACAGTAGCTGGCTTCTGCACCTTTTGACTCACAGCATTTAGAACAGGGTTTGGGGTGCAGTGGCCAGGGTGTGATATACTCTGGGTACGTCCAGCGGGTAGCGATCAATTTCTCAGGGATCGATATATCGCATCTCATCTAGACGAACGTGCTCCCCGTAGACTCCGGAACTCCACCAGCGTGAATGGCGGTAGCGGAGTCGACGGTGGAGCCGTGGACGTCGATCCCGCGCCGTGAGGACCCAAGGTAAATTGATCTGAGATACTTCAACTTCAGCTACACTAGTCACGTAGCTGAAGTTGCGTATCTTAGATCGATCCCCCCCCACACCACCCAGTGTAGACAAGCCATCAGACTATTCCTAGCTGGTGTATGGACCCTTATGGACTATAGTTAGCTGGTGCAAGTTAGAACTGTCCCCAGGCTGGGAAATGTAACTGTCTGTTTGACATTTCCACCTCTTTGTTTTGCTTAGGAGAAACTGATTGCAGCAACAAATCTGTCCTTCTAGCTCATTCGGCAGTCTGTATTAAAAGCAGTGGTCTCTAACACGCTGGGCCTGCCCTGGTTCAGTTTTAAGTTGGTGGCAGGAGGATTGACTACCGTAGCTCTACAGCACTTACTTATTTCTGGAGGGCTCTGAGCTCTGACCTATCCAAACCTTGGATAATCTTCTGTTAAACATAAATAACTTATATTCTCAAAACTTTCACTAATTATTTTAAGTGATCTGTCTGACTTTTGCTCACTGCCACTGTGTCTAATATTCCAGAAGTCCTCAGGGAGTTCCCTGGACTCATCAGTGATACCGCATGAAATTTGTCTGATCTCACCCTTCCAAAACATTTCCTAATGAGTGTTCAGTAATATGAAATCTGCTATGAAGTGGGAAACATTAAATATAATGAATAGAACGGCTAAACAAAATTATTCATGATGCTATAGTTAAAATTCTTGCTCTTCATTATACAGAATGTAATAAATGGCAAGTATTAAAAATGGTACTGGTATACATACTAGTCAGAAAGAAGCATGAAACAGGGTACAGTCAAACCACGCAATAAAGCACCCCGCCATAACACGAAATCTCATATAATGCGATCATAAGTTGGCTCCCCTTTAAGGCCTAATACCAGTGGTCCCCAATGCCATGGCGCCCACCAGGACATTGATGTGCCCCCACCTAGTGCCCAGCAGGTGAGAGAAGCCATGGCCCCACGCCTGCCGGGGACAGAGAGCACTGGCGCCCGCAGCCCTGGAGTTCTTTGTCCCCGGCAGGCATGGGGCCGCGGCTTCTGTCCCCTGCTGGGCATTAGGCACTAGGGGCACTAGGCGGCACACATCAATGCACCGCGTTGGGGACCACTGACTTAAACTGACTCGCTTGAAACTCCACTATACCGCGACCCCGGATTTATCGCGAGGGAATTTTTTGGACCCCAAACATCGCGTTATAGCGGGGTTTCACTGTACTTAACTCATTCTAGAGTATGTCTGGATTCTGAGGTCACAGCTACAAGCCTATAGTTTCCTGATTCTTGGTTTGAGTCTTTTCTTAGTAATATTACTGCCTAAATATTTTGATTATGTTCAGTAGTAATATACAGAGTTACTGAAAGTTTACATTTTTAAACCTATTTTTCTGCCACAGAATTTTACTTATGCATTATTATTCCAGAAGGTGGCAGTAGCTTGAAAAAAGTTATTGAAAGTGAAGCCTGAGCTTGCACATTTGATGCATTTTGGTCTTGTGACCCTGGCAAACATATGAATTTTAAGCATCTTTAAAAAACATCATAATTGGAAAAATTTTTTACAGTGTTCTAAATTTTCATTTTCTAGTACATGCAGTTTCAGCTTGTAATAGATTTTGAATTCTGTGCAAAATACAAAAGTGTTCCGAATAAGTATTTTCCTTTCTGTGTAAATTACAAGTACAGTTTTACAAGTTATTCGTTTAACTACTTCAGGGAAAAATATGATTACGTGAAGGAAAAGAATATATACAGGTAAAGATAAACATGCTGTACCATGTCTGTAACACCCAGAGGCACTGAGGTACATTTATAAACTTATTTCTAATTAATTATTTAACTTTCATTATTGGAAGTAAGTTTCACCCTTATCAGTACACTTTCTTGATTTCTGTGTCTGACTTTGTATAATTTTAATAAATTAGGATATTTTCATACATAATAAAAAGCATTTGAGGTATGAATCCTTGAAATAACTCCATATTTAATCAAAATGATTATAAAAATAAATTTACACTATAGAATTGTGACTCACAAGAAAAAACAGAGAGAAATTGAGGGACTCATTCCCTGTGTTGGATCTCCTGAATTGTTTGGAGGAAAGATGGATCAATGATTACAAAATAATTAAAAACAAATAATTGATTTAATTTTATAATAGTATTTATATTTGCTGCAGCATTCAATCTGCTTTTTTGTACATATGTCATGGTCTCCTTTATTGCTTATGAAATAATAACTGTATTGTCAGCAAGTCTGTTCACCTGTAATTAAAACAAGTAACATGATTCATAACCAATAATTGGAATTTTCCAAATTTATTGCCTCTGCAGATCCACATCATAGAAGTTTTGTGCCATGTCTTGTGAGCAATGGAACCGCTGATAGTTATAAAGTTTTAGAAGCTATTTGTGTCTGTCTAAGATCTGAAAGTGCAAGGACCAGGAAATGCTAAAGGCAGTCTTTATAGCAGTTCTCAGTTCCTCTCTACCTTCAAATATTCACCGGAGGCCTTCAAAAATAGAGTAAGGAAGAATTATCAGTGTGGATCTGCAGAAGCAGTACAGCCAGAACTCCATTTACTGACGGGTAATCTTTCTTTCTTCATCCTGAATTGCCTCTGCAGATCCACACTATAGGAGATTACGTAGAAGTATCACAGTCCAGGAGGTGGGTTGAGGAGTGCTTAATTAAAACAGATATTAAAGGATTAGCTTCAGAAACCAAGAATCTGATCTAGCTCTAGAATTGAGAGTAATATTTCATTAAGGTAGGAACTGAACTCCAAGTCTCAAGTAGAGGGCAGCCTTATTTCAAGAATATAGAGATTTTTCATAGAAGTAGTAGCTGATTATAATAATAAATCTCCTAGAATTTAATTTCAACCCATCCTGTACAGGTACACCATCGATGATCCATTTTAATTAAAGTTTATGTTGAAGGGCTTTTACCTGGGATTTCTCCCCTTAATCTGTAAAGAGTTGGGAAAGGTTTTGTTCTTTCCAAATAGTAACTATTAACTGTCCAATCTTGCAGACACTTATGCTCAGACTTAACTGTAAGCACATGAATAATTCCATTGGAGTCAATATGAACTACTGATTTAAAGTTAAGCATGTTCAGAGTGTTTGCAGGATCAGGATCTGAGCGTTCTTATAGATTGCAATCTGTGCAACCTTGCTTTACCTTGAAGATCATGAGGTTTAGGAAAAAACATGGAAGTCAAAAATAGGACCATCACCTTCTGAGTAGGGACAATATTCTACTCAGGTTTTATACTATAGAATTGTACAATATTTTGAGACATTTAAAGAGGCTTCATGTACAATGCAGTAATGGGAGTCATGAACGTACATAAATCCCTAGGATGCTAAGGGAGATCTGAGTGGTACCCTTGGAGCTGAAGAAAGCCTAAGGGTATGTCTACACTACGGGATTATTCCGATTTTACAGAAACCGGTTTTTTAAAACAGATTGTATAAAGTCGAGTGCACGCGGCCACACTAAGCACATTAATTTGGCGTTGTGCGTCCATGTACCAAGGCTAGTGTCGATTTCCGGAGCATTGCACTGTGGGTAGCTATCCCATAGCTATCCCATAGTTCCTGCAGTCTCCCCTGCCCATTGGAATTCTGGGTTGAGATCCCAGTGCCTGATGGGGCAAAAAACATTGTCGTGGGTGGTTCTGGGTACAGCCTCACCCCTGCCTCACCCCTCCCTCCTTGCAAGTAGCAGACAACCATTTCGCGCCTTTTTCCCTGGGTGAACTGTGCAGACGCCATAGCACGGCAAGCATGGACCCTGCCCAGCTCAAAACAGCAATCATGGACGTTGTAAACACCTCGTGCATTCTCGTGCAGTCAATGCTGAACCAGGACCTGCAAAACCAGTTGAGGAGGAGGAGGCGGCTATGGCAGCGCGGCGACGAGAGTGATGAGGACATGGACACAGAATTCTCTCAAACCGCGGGCCCCTGCGCTTTGGAGATCATGCTGGTAATGGGGCAGGTTCTAGCCATTGAACGCTGATTTTGGGCCCGGGAAACAAGCACAGACTGGTGGGACCGCATAGTTTTGCAGGTGTGGGACGATTCCCAGTGGCTGCGAAATTTTTGCATGCGTAAGGGCACTTTCTTGGAACTTTGTGACTTGCTTTCCCCTGCCCTGAAACGCCAGAATACCAAGATGAGAGCAGCCCTCACAGTTGAGAAGCGAGTGGTGATAGCCCTCTGGAAGCTTGCAATGCCAGACAGCTACCGGTCAGTCGGGAATCAATTTGGAGTGGGCAAATCTACTGTGGGGGCTGCTGTGATGCAAGTAGCCAAAGCAATCATTAAGCTGCTGCTACGAAACGTTGTGACTCTGGGAAATGTGCAGGCCATAGTGGATGGCTTTGCTGCAATGGGATTCCCTAACTATGGTGGGGCGATAGATGGAAACCATATCCCTATATTGGCACCGGAGCACCAGGGCACCCAGTACATAAACCACAAGGGGTACTTTTCCATGGTGCTGCAAGCACTGGTGGATCACAAGGGACGTTTCACCAACATCCACGTGGGATGGCCGGGAAGGGTTCATGATGCTCACGTCTTCAGGAACACTACTCTGTTTAAACGGCTGCAGCAAGGGAATTACTTCCCAGACCAGAAAATAACAGTTGGGGATGTTGAAATGCCTGTAGTTATCCTGGGGGACCCAGCCTACCCCTTGATGCCATGGCTCATGAAGCCATACACAGGCAGCCTGGACAATAGTCAGGAGTTGTTCAACTACAGGCTGAGCAAGTGCAGAATGGTGGTAGAATGTGCATTTGGCCGTTTAAAGGCGCGCTGGCGCACATTACTGACTCGCTCAGACCTCAGCCAAACCAATGTCCCCTTTGTTATTGCTGCTTGCTGTGTGCTCCACAATCTCTGTGAGAGTAAGGGGAAGACCTTTATGGCGGAGTGGGAGGCTGAGGCAAATCACCTGGCCGCTGATTACACGCAGCCAGACACCAGGGCGATTAAAAGAGCACACCAGGAAGCGGTGCGCATCAGAGAAGCTTTGAAAACCAGTTTCATCATGGGCCAGGGTATGGTGTGACTGTTGTGTTTGTTTCTCCTTGATAACCCCCCCCCCCCGTTGATTGACTCATTCCCTGTAAGCCACCCACCCTCCCCCTTCGATTACTGCTTGCTTCCTAAGGAAATTAAAGTCACTCTCATTTAAAAATCATGTATTCTTTATTAATTAATTATAAAAAGAGGGAGAGAACTGACAAGGTAGCCCGGGTGGGGTTTGGGAGGAGGATAGGAGGGAAGGAAAAGGCCACTAAAAAACTTTCAAAATAATGACAGCCTTTTGGTTGGGCTGTCCACTGGGGTGGAATGGGCAGGTGCACGGAGCCTCCCCCTACGTGTTCTTAGTCGTCCGGTGGGTGAGGAGGCTTAGGAACATGGTGAAGGGGGAGGGTGGTTATACAGGGGCTGCAGCGGCACTCTGTGATCCTGCTGCTGTTCTTGAAGCTCCACCAGAAACTGGAGCATGTCTGTTTGATCACGCAGCAGCCCCAGAGTTGCATCCCGACACCTCAGATCTTCCTGCCGCCACCTCTTATCTCGAGCATCTCTCCTCTCCTCACGTTCACTGGCATCTTTCCTGTACTTTGATACCACGTCCTTCCACTCATTCAGATGAGCTCTTTCATTGCGGGTCACTTCCATGATTTCCGAGAACATTTAGTCTCGCGTCTTTTTTTTCCACCACCTTATCTGAGATATCCTTTGGGACGGAGGAGGGAGACTTGAAAAATTTCCAGCTACAGGAGGGAGGGAAAAAAGGGAGAGAAGTATTTAAAAAGATAAATTTTACAGAACAATGGTTATACTCTTTCACGGTGAACAACACTATTCACCTTACATAGCACATGTGATCTCACTACAAGGTCGCATTTTGCATCTTAATATTGAGTGCCTGCGGCTTTGGTGTTAGAGATCACTGACGCAGGTCCGGGCAGCAGAATTCGGCTTGCATGCGGCCATGGTAAGCCATTGTCTTTCAGCTTCTTCAGCCTTCATATATCCAGTGCCCTCCTTTCCCAAATAGCAAGCAAAGCCCGTTGAGTGCTGCTTCTATCCTGTTAACGTGCAGGACCAGAACCGCTCCCATCCAATTCTCTGGGATGATCGCTTTACCCCTCCCCCCACCGTGTGGCTGGTATCATGGAAGATCGCTGCTAGCCACCCTCCCCCGCACCACGTGGCTGGTAGCAGGGAAGATCCCAGCTAGCCAAACGCAAAAAAGCTCAGCGCCAATCACCCCCCCTCTTCCCCCTGTTTGGCTAAATGCAGGGAAGGATTTCTTTTAAGCAACAGGCAAACAGCCCAACCATCTCTGTCCCCTTAATTAAATTCCCGTATTTCAACCAGGTTACCATGAACGATATCACTCTCCTGAGGATAACACAGCGAGATAAAGAACGGATGTTGCTTGAATGCCAGCAAACACCGGGACCATATGCAGCTAGGCTTTGTCATGCAATGATACCAGATTACTTGCTACATGCATGGCGTGGCCAAGTGTCCTACCATGGAGGACGGAATAAGGCTGCCTTGCCCAGAAACCTTCTGCAAAGGCTTTTGGAGTACCTCCAGGAGAGCTTCATGGAGATGTCCCTGGAGGATTTCTGGAGGATTCTCAGACATGTTAACAGACTTTTCCAGTAACTTTACTGTCCGTGAATGCATCCCAAGTCCTCAGGGCAAATTAAAAAATGCTTGCTTTTAAACCATGTTTTATATTTACAAAGGTACATTCACCAGAGGTCCCTTCCTTGGCTTCATTGTCTGGGATAGTGGCTTGGGAGGGCTGGTAGGGTACTTCTGTCAGGCTGAGAAAAAGCTCCTGGCTGTTGGGGAGAATGGAGTGCTGTGTGCTCTCTGCAAACTCGTCCTCCTCTTCCTCCTCCTCATCTTCCCCGTCCACAGAATCCTCAGGCAAGGCTAAGATTACCCCCACCTCGGAATCCACGGACAGAGGTGGGGTAGTGGTGGCGGACCCCCCTAGAATTGCATGCAGCTCAGCGTAGAAGCGGCATGTTTGCAGCCTTGCCCCGGACCTTCCGTTTGCTTCTTTGGTTTTCTGGTAGGCTTGTTTGAGCTCCTTAACTTTTACACGACACTGTACTGAGTCCCTGGTGTGGCCTCTCTCCATCATGGCCTTGGAAATTTTTTTGAATGTTTTTACATTTCGTCTTTTGGAAGGGAGTTCTGTTAGCACGGAATCCTCTCCCCATACAGCGATCAGATCCAGTACCTCCCGTGCAGTCCATGCTGGAGCTCTTTTTCGATTCTCAGACTGCATAGTTAACCTGTGCTGATGAGCTCTGAGTGGTCACCTGTGCTGATCAGCTCTCCACGCTGGGCAAACAGGAAATGAAATTCAAAAGTTCACGGGGCTTTTCCTGTCTACCTAGCCAGTGCATCCGAGTTCAGATTGCTTTCCAGAGAGGTCACAATGGTGCACTGTGGGATACCGCCCGGAGGCCAATACCGTCGAATTGTGGCCACACTAACGCTAATCCGACATGGCAATACCGATTTCAGCGCTACTCCCCTCGTCGGGGAGGAGTACAGAAATCGGTTTTAAGAGCCCTTTATATCGATATAAAGGGCTTCGTTGTGTGGACGGGTGCAGGGTTAAATCGGTTTAACGCTGCTAAATTCGGTATAAACACGTAGTGTAGACCAGGCCCCAGTTGCAGCACCTTGTAATGGAAGTGATCAATAATTTCAAACTGTAAACCACCACTCAGGGTGTCTACACTACGGGATTATTCCGATTTTACAGAAACCGGTTTTTTAAAACAGATTGTATAAAGTCGAATGCACGTGGCCACACTAAGCACATTAATTTGGCGGTGTGCGTCCATGTACCGAGGCTAGCGTTGATTTCCGGAGCGTTGTGCTGTGGGTAGCTATCCCGTAGCTATCCCATAGTTCCCGCAGTCTCCCCTGCCCATTAGAATTCTGGGTTGAGATCCCAATGCATGATGGGGCAAAAACAGTGTCGCGGGTGATTCTGGGTAAATGTCGTCACTCAATCCTTCCTCCGTGAAAACAACGGCAGACAATCATTTTGCGCCCTTTTTCCCTGGATTGCCCTGGCAGACGCCATAGCATGGCAACCATGGAGCCTGTTTTGCCTTTTGTCACTATCACCGTATGTGTACTGGATGCTGCTGACAGAGGCGGTACTGCAGTGCTACACAGCAGCATTCATTTGCCTTTGCAAGGTAGCAGAGATGATTACCATCCCTATTGCACCGTCTGCCATTGTAAATTGGCGATGAGATGATGGTTATCAGTCATTTTGCACCATTTGCAATTGGAAATTGGTGATGACGGTTATCAATCCTTTTGTACCATCTGCTGCTGTCATGGGTGCTCCCGGCTGGCCTCGCTGAGGTCGGCGGGGGGCGCATGGACAAAAATGGGAATGACTCCCTGGGTCATTCCCTTCTTTATGTTTTGTCTAAAAATAGAGTCAGTCCTGCCTAGAATATGGGGCAAGTGTACTAGAGAACCAGAGAGCATAGCTGCTCCGGGTCAGAGCCCCAGAGATCCCGCAGAAATGATGAGCTGCATGCCATTCTAGGGGGTGCCCCTGCAACAACTCCACCCGTTGCTTCCCTCTTCCCCCAACCCTCCTGGGCTACCATTGCAGTGTCCCCCCATTTGTGTGATGAAGTAATAAAGAATGCAGGAATAAGAAACACAAGAGTTTTTAGTGAGATAAAATGAGGGGCAGGCAGCCTCCAGCTGCTATGATAGTCCAGGCAGGACATTAAAGGGTCGGAGGGAGAGGAGCGCAGCCTCCCGCTGCTATGATAGTCCAGGAAGTACAGAATCTTCTTTAGACATGAAAGGGGGGAGGGCTGATGGAGCTCAGCCTCCAGCTGCTATGATGAGGACGGTTACCAAGCCTTTTGTACCGTCTGCCGGGAATGACCGGGAGTCATTCCCATTTTTACCCAGGTGTGCCCCTGGCCGACCTCACCGAGGCCAGCCAGGAGCACTCACGGGCTGATGATGATGATGGCTACCAGTCATTTTGCACCATCTGCCACCGGGAAGGGGAGGCTGGTGTTCAGCGCTGCAGCACCCCGTCTACCAGCAGCATGCAGTAGACATAGGGTGACATTGAAAAAAGGCGAGAAACGATTTTTTTCCTTTTTCTTTCGGGGGAGGGGGGAGAAGGGTGTAAATTGATGACAAACACCCGGGAAAATGTTTTTGACCCATCAGGCATTGGGAGCCATCAGGCATCTTGGGGTCAGCCAAGAATGCAAATGCTTTTTGGAGACTGCAGGGACTGTGGGATAGCTGGAGTCCTCAGTACCCCCTCCCTCCCTCCATGAGCGTCCATTTGATTCTTTGGCTTTCCGTTATGCTTGTCACACAGCACTGTGCTGAGTCCCTGCTGTGGCCTCTGTCTATCATAGCTTGGAGATTTTTTCAAATGCTTTTTCATTTCGTCTTCTGTAACGGAGCTCTGATAGAACAGATTTGTCTCCCCGTACAGCGATCAGATCCAGTATCTCCTGTACGGTCCATGCTGGAGCTCTTTTTGGATTTGGGACTGCATCGCCACCCGTGCTGATCAGAGCTCCATGCTGGGCAAACAGGAAATGAAATTCAAAAGTTCGCGGGGCTTTTCCTGTCTACCTGGCCAGTGCATCCGAGTTCAGATTGCTTTCCAGAGCAGTCACAATGGTGCACTGTAGGATACCGCCCGGAGGCCAATACCGTCTAATTGCGGCCACACTAACTCTAATCCGACATGGCAATACCGATTTCAGCGCTACTCCCCTCGTCGGAGAGGAGTACAGAAATCGGTTTAAAGAGCCCTTTATATCAATATAAAGGGCTTCATTGTGTGGATGGGTGCAGGGTTAATTCGGTTTAACGCTGCTAAATTTGGTTTAAACGCGTAGTGTAGACCAGGCCTCAAGAAAGAACTCTACTCCCACATGCATGTGTAAATCCTTCAGCATTTCAGTCTATAATATTTCTATAATGTAGTTCTAAAATTTGTTCATATTATTTATTGAATGTAAATAATTTCCCAAGTGAAGCCTCCGAAAAGGCCCTTTTACTTACTGTGAATTTTGTATAACTTCTAGGAAGAATCTTGGTGAAAGCATCCTTTACCTCTGGGTGGAGAAGATACGAGAAGTTCTGATAGAAAAGTCTCAGTCATCTGATGCAGGTAATGTAGAAAAATGTGGTGTTTTCGGTTTACTCTTGTTTTAATTTTAAAGTAAGATTCTTCTTCGAACGCTTGCTCATGTCGATTCCATACTGGATGTGTGCGCGTCCACGTGCACCACTGTTGGAATTTTTTGCCTTAGTGATATCCATAGGGCTGGCTCTGATGCTCTTGAGTCCCACATCACGCTGGTACATGAGGCGCTGCCAGCCTTGTGCCCTCCATTCCTTCTTACTGCCTGTGATGGTTGGTCGGAGTGCCTGTCCTTTTGCGTCTACGTCTTATGTCTGCAACTGCAATAGCAGTTCTCTTCTGTGATTCATTGTTCCTAATTGTGTATAGTTCCACTCTTTTTTTCATTAAAAATCTAGTATTAGTTTTCAGTAGCCCATAATAAACTGAAAAGTGAAATTTTTGAATATTTGAGTGTAAAAACTAAAAAGGCAACTGGATGTCTGTAGGAATAAATAATGTAGACATAAATAATGAGATATTAAGGCTTGAATGACTCTAAAAGTGTTGGCAACAACCTCTGGTCATTACTTACTCTCATATGACAAAATTTTCTTGGCTTTTTAAAAAATGTTAGTTGGCTCAGTCAATTTTCTTCTCAATGGGTTACCATGTTATAAAACCTAACACCAGTGAAAATAGCTTAGTTAGGAGAAACACATTCTAACAGAGTTAAGAGATTAATTCTAATCAGGGGCTGCTTCCCATCTGTGCCCCTGGAGCCACTCAGCTCAACCACAATGGGACCTGGACACCACCAGCCTTGCTTCTATTCTATATCCCCTTTCTTACCCCCGGAGCCCCCTGCACCCCAAGCCCATCCCAGCCTCTGCCTGGCTCTTCATACTTGCACCATGTACCCCACACTCGCCTCCTCACACTCCACTCCCACAGGTTATCCCATCTTGCATCTTCTGCCTGGCCTCTTGCACTTCACGCCACCAGCCCACACCCTCAACACCCTCAGCCTCTTCTACATCATACTACCTGCCTGGTTCCCTACACCACCAGTCCTCCCTACACAACTTTCCAGATGAGCTTCTCACTGGTGACTATAGTGCAAACCCAAGGCAGCAACTGGGGCAGGGGCTGCGGACTGCCAAGCAGCAGGGCCCATGGGGTCTGGCTTCAGAATGGCATGTGCATTGGGACGCTAACATGAAGGCCCAGCAGCATTTGCGGTGCCTCCATTAGCAGCTCCGAGCTGCTCGGTGCCTGAACCACAGCCATGATCGTACCATGCTGGGAGCAGGAAGTGGCTGTGGAGAGGGCAGGAATGCTTCTCTGACAGCCTGCCTGGGTGCTGCTTCCTGGTCCTCAGAGCCTCTGGGAGCATTTTTCTTGGAAGCCCAGCTAGGGGCTGCTTCCTGTTCCTTGGAGCCCCAGCTGATTGTCAGCTGCCTAGTCAGCCTGTAGGTAGACTATGGTGTAAGTACAACAATCCCTAAGGTAGAGCAGCCTCTGCTGGTTGGGCACCCATAACCTTATGGGCCTTGATATGACAGCACCTCTCACACCATTGTAGCTATGCTACTGAGGAAACTGGCACTGCCACCAACCATAAGAGAGACTATCCTTCCAGTGAATAAAAGACTTCAATCTCCAACACTATCAGTGTAGCATGTTTCACCAACATAGAACTTAAACGTGACCAGAAAGGAATTGGGAATAGTAAAAAACCTGAAGTATTTTATTACCCCATACTAGTTAGAGTTGGGCATTAGGTTCAGATCTTTCCTACGATGCTCAACAAATCACCTGAGCTGGAGGGAATAGTCACTAACAGTCACTAAGCTTAGTCTTTATACTTAAAAATAGAGTAGACAAAATACTAAAAGTGCACTGTAGGGAACAATCCTACTTTAGCAGGGGGGATAGGTTTGATAACCTACCAGGACATTTTCATCTCATTTCTGATTCTGTGAGTAGGTCAGTCTTCACACTTTCTTGACCAAAGCATATAATCTTTGCCAAATTATGTGGACTGTTTTTGTGGTATGGAACCCTGTTTAATGTGGATGACACTTGGATGACTAAACTTCAGTTTTCATTCTCATCTTACTATTCATTTAATAACAACAACATTTTAATCTTTTGATCTAAATAGTAGACAATGATTTTCTTCAGTTTTTTTAAACCAATATTAAAACAGAACATGTTTTATAACCTATTGCATATGTCTACCATACTGCCAGTATTACAGTAATACTTTTTAGCAAGATTGCAATCACAGATATTGCACTAAAAATACCAGTTGTAATGTAATTAATGTTATTGTCAAATACATTTAATAGTTTAATCACAGTCATAAAACTGATTCGTACTGTCGGTTTTAGAGACTTTTGAGCAAAGTGATTGGAGTTTATACTTTGTGCCAGACAACCCTGATAAAATTTGTTACAAATTCTATTTGTCTACACCAGCAGGACCAAACATTGAGAAAATTACTGAAGAGATTGATGAAGATAATGAAGATGATTATTCCCTGGAGTATCAACCAGTTCAAGAAGATACAATTAAAACACTGAATTTTGTTATATCTGAAAGCCAAGAAGGTAAAAGAATCTCTGCTAATTTTAATGTAAAAATTTAGAAGAGAAAACCTTTATATTTCTACTTTTTATCACCATCCTTTATATTTTATCAAATAATTATGCAATATTTGGTTTAAAAATAAGTATTTTGTTTCCCTAGCCTATAGTACTGTATAGTAACTATAAAGCATCCTTTTTTTGTGGTGTGTGAGATATTGTCATTTCAGCTTTTTCTGAGTTGTTCTTTAGAATTTGGAGGTATGCCTTATTTCCTAGCTAGCTAAATACACTGTTAGGAAGTTGTAGACATATTTCTCCCCAAAATAAAAATATAAATAAAGAGGTCTTAATTTTAAATCGGTAGATGAAGAACTGCCACCAATTAATCATGGGAACCCAATCTCGGACCGAAGGAGTACTTTTCAGGCACATCTGGCTCCTATAGTGAGCCTCAAACAGGTTAGTAAAGCTTGTAAGACAGATTTGTATCCTACAGTTTTGTGCCTGATTAAATACCACTGATGTACTTGGAACTATCTGAATGCATCTCTATTTTGTGAAATATATGCTAATACTGCTCTGATAAGAACCAGTCATTGTCATTCACTATTTTTTTAATATATTCCCTGTGATACTTCCCATTAATGCAGTTGTCCCATCTCATTGTTGAAGAAGGTAAGTATTATCACTTGCTTTCAAGTGGACTAGGCATGGGATTGGGAGTGAGGATACTTGGTTTCTAGTCCAGTGGCTCTCAAACTTTTTTTACTGGTGACCCCTTTCACACAGGAAGCCTTTGAGTGTGACCCCCTCCTTATAAATTAAGAATACTTTTTTATATATTTAACACTATTATAAATGCTGGAGGCAAAGCGGGGTTTGGGGTGGAGGTTAACAGCTTGCGACCCCCCCATGTAATAACCTCATGACCCCCAAGGAGTCCTGACTCCCAGATTTGAGAACCCCTGTTCTAGTCCTAGTTGTGACACTGACATATTGTGTAACCTTGGGCAAATCAGTTAAAGTGTGTTTCTGCTCTGGAAAGGGACTATATACACATTAAATTCCTAGTTCAACATCTGTAATCTTTTTGTATTAGTCACATTTTCTCATTTTAGTGATACAAATAATTATTTTTCAGTCTCTTTGGTACTATGTAGCCAATACAGCTATGGCAAAGTGATCTGGAGTCTAGTGCATCATTAACAAAAACATTTGTGTCTATTATACCTGAACAAAAGCAGAAAACAAGAGTAATGGGCGCAATTTAGCCAGTTTTGTAGCATTATCTTTTCTGCTCATAAGGGGATTAGTTGTTTAAAATGCACAACACTTTTGTGGTTGGCATTTACGTTTTTGACAGCTGCTACAAAGAGGGTTATAATGGTTAGGGCATTAGCCAAGAACTTGGGAGTTCAAATCCCTGCTCCACCACAAGAAGTTTGTGAGATCTTGGGCAAATCACTAAGTCAATGTTTCTGTTTCCCACCTGTAAAATGGGGCTAATAGTACTTCCCTACCTCTCAGGCATGTTGAGCATAAAATGCATTAAAAATTGTGAAGTGCTGAGATTCTGTGGCAACAGGAGCCATATGAGTACTTAAGATATATAGAACAAACCTGTTGGAGGTAATAGAGTTGCATGGTTGTCATGGAGGGCATAATGTGAGCTACAGAATCTTTATCACTTGACATACACCTCTACCCCGATATAACGCAACCTGATATAACACAAATTCGGATATAATGCGGTAAAGCAGTGCTCCGGGGGGGGGCGGGGTTGCGCACTCTGGTGGGTCAAAGCAAGTTCGACATAACACGGTTTCACCTATAACACGGTAAGATTTTTTGGCTCCCGAGGACAGCGTTATATCGAGGTAGAGGTATATACATATTATTTTGACTATGGTGGCTAGAGAGGCACTAAGTCCCTCTGGGTAATATGACTTCAGGAAAGAGGGAATCAGTACCACCAATGTTATTTCCTCTTCTTGCTTTAGGATACTTGCACCTATTGGTCACAGTTCTTAAGCTATGCATAGCACAGATACTGATTGGAGGAAGCCCATAACCAATGGGTATGCGCTTCCTAAAGCATATATTTGTGATGTGCACAATAGTATCTCCACAGAGATGTACTCATCTGAACAGGTTTTTAAAGCTACCTATGCAGAAAACTAAATAATAATTCTCCTTTCCTCCCTTCATCCCTCCTCTCAAAATACTTAGGAAATTTCAGACAGACAGGGTTTTGATTGGGCAAAGTTAAAGTGATGGTATGTGTGTTTAAAACTGGGATCATAACAAAAACTAGCTTCATCAGTAACTATGGAGGGAGTAGCATCTATTCATAACACTTTGCCTACCTCATAATATTAAGTGATATTTGTAAAGCACTATGAAAATGTAAAGTGCTATGTAACTTCTAATTATTGTTCAGTATTTCACATTTTTTAACAGTTTCAATTAACCTTTACTATGGTTTTAAATAATATTACCGGTACTTTTAATTGGTATAGTAATTATTATTTTAAAACTGAAAACAAAGGTAATGGCTGCAATTTAATATGTTTTGTAGCATTACTTTTTCTACTCTTCTTTTGCTGAAGGGATTAGGTGTTTAAAATCCACAAAGCTTCCATGATTGGTATTTAAATTTTTGAAAGGTGCTAAAAAGAGTTGACCTGGTGTTTGGAAGATAAAAGACCAAAAGTTATGTTTTGCATTTGCAAAGGGGCTTCCTTACCCTCCCTGGGTCTACATTCATTGGGTGTTATTTATTATTCTGACTTAATATTTTGTGTTAATGTATTCTTTTGAAATTTAGAAAACCAAAACATGCACATTGCATATATAGTCTATGCAACTGGATTGTTTGATCATTCTGGAAAGTATCTTTACTTGGCTTCTTTTCCACAAATATACTTGAAAGTGTAAAATACTAATCCAGTTTGAAAGTGTTATCTCCCTTTGAGTATCCTCGTTTCTTCCACCAAACAAATTAATTATTCATAATTCATAAATGAAAAAATTATTCATAAATTCTTACTGGGGAGATGAAAAAGTAATAATGAATTCCCTAAGCTAGTTTGTGCTTACCCACAGGAGGAGGGCAAAAGGCCAGGAAAATATGTGCCTACACTCCAGATTGTCAGATAATTGTCCCTTCTACTGGGAGGAGTTTAGGAAGTAAGGATTGGGCTGAGTGTTTGGGCTCCTAATTTTGCAGATTCCGATGGTTCACAGTCAAAGAGAACCCTCTTGCTGTGGTTTCAGAGGTGTCCACTTGGGGGGCTGGCTTCTCCCCATGCTTCTCCATTGACTTCCACCCCAGCCCTGGCAGTATGTCTCCTTCAGGGCCCATGCATCCATTGGTTGAGTCCCTCTGGAGTTGTGCAGTAGCAGTTACAGAGAAGCCAAGCTCTTAAGGAGTTAATGCTGTATTAACTCTCAATTGGATATCCACTTAGATATCTGCATGGTCAGCTAGGGATGATGCATCAGAAGACTGGTGCTGTTCCACCTCCTTTGGCCCCACTTCCAAAATAGTCTGGAAGAAGGATCCTTCAGATCCTTCAGAGCTCCACTAGAGCTTTTGTGGAATCCTAGGGTGGCGCCAGGTAAAAAAATGCCAAGCAGTGGCTACTTATCTCCCTGTATGTCCCAACTGAGAGAGCTACTGGGTTCCATTCCTTTGCCCACAGAAGTGTGGGGAACAATCTAGCCACTAGTGTGAAATCAGATTAAGCTAATTTAGTAAAATCACACTGAAAAATTTTCAGATCTATTGTATGCTACTGATTATGTCTTTATAAGGGAGAAATTGATTTAAATCGGTTATGGAAAAGATGTGTATGTATTTAACTTGATTGCAGAGTTAAAAAGTTGAAAAAGCACAGGAGGGAAATGTGTGGAAAAACTCCCCAAATTTTTAATGGAAATTCTTTAGGAGCATACAAAATTTGAAATGAACAGAACTTCAGGCTTCTAATTTTGTATCCTAGTAATGAGTATGGAAAATTAAATCATTATGAAATATAAAACATTCCAGATACATCTGTTTGAAATAACAGATGAGATCTGCCCAAATAATGGTCTAGAGATTAAAAATAAAAAATCCCTCATGCTGTTGCTCACAATCTGCTGTAAATAAAATTCATGGAGCATCCTGGAAAACTTGTACTAGAAATAACTGCGCTCACTCTCAGTCTGTATATGTTGGATGACAGTTTAAATCTGTGCCATAACATGTTTGCATCTGAATGGACAGAATGAAACTCTGTTATGTGTAATATCACCTAAAATAGTACATCATACATTCTAAGGGGAGAAGAGACCATTATGATCATCTAGTCTGACCTTCTGTATAACACAGGCCATACAATGTCCCTAAAATAATTCCTAGAGCATACTTTTTAGAAAAGCATCCAATTTTGGTTTAAAAATTGTCAGAGATAGAGATTCCACTACACCCTTTGGTAAATTGTTCCAATGGTTAACTACTCTTTCCATTAAAAATGTATGCCTCATTTCTAGTCTGAATTTGTCTAGCTTCAACTTCCAGCCATTGGATCATGTTATACCTTTCTCTGTGAGATTGAAGAGCCCATTATTAAATATTGGTTCCCCATGTACATACGTTTAGACGGTAATCAAGTCACCCTTAATCTTCTCTTTATAAAGCTAAATAAATTGAGCTCCTTGAAGCTATTGCATAGGGCATGCTTTCAAATTCTTTAATCATTCTCATAGCTCTTCTCCGAACCCTCTCCAATTTATCAACATTTGTCTTTAATTGTGAGCATCTGAACTGGACACGCTGTTCCAGCCCAGTCACACCAGTGCCAAATATAGAGGTAAAATAACCTCTCTGCTTCTTGAGATTCCCCTTTTTATGCATCCCAGTATCTCATTAGCTCTTTTGGCCAGAGCATCACATTGGGAGATTATGTTCAGCAGACTATCCACCATGACCCTCAAATCTTTTTCAATCGCTGCTTCCCAGGATAGAATCTCCCATCCTGTAAGTATAGCCTCCATTCTTTTTTCATAGATGTATACATTTACATTTAGCCATATTAAAATGCATAGTTTGCTTGTGCCCTGTTTACCAAGCAATCCAGATTGTTCTGAATCAGTGACCTATCTTCTTCATTATTTACCACTCCCCTAGGTTTTGTGTCATCTGCAAACTTTATCAGTAGTAATTTTGTTTTCTTCCTGGATATTAATAAAATTAAGTGGTGTAGGACCAAGAACCAATCCCTGCATGACCCCACTGGAAATGGACCCTCTTGATGACAATTCCCCATTTACAATTAGCCAGTTTTAAGCAATTTACAGTGTGCCATGTGAATTTTATATTGTTCCAGTTTTTAATAAAAATGTTGTATGGTGTCAAGTCAAAAGCCCTACAGAAATCTAAGGCCTGGTCTACACTAAGAAGGGGGGTTGAACTAGGGTACGCAAATTCAGCTACGTGAATAGCGTAGCTGAATTCGAAGTACCCTAGTTCGACCTACTCACCCGTCCAGACGCGGCGGGGTTGAACTCCGCGGCTCCCCCGTCAACTCCGCCACCGCCATTTGCAGTGGTGGAGTACCGGAGTCGACCGCAGCGCTTCCGGAGTTCGAGCTATCGCGTCTAGATCAGATGCGATAGTTCGAACTCCGAGAAGTCGAACTCACCGCATCGACCCGAAAGGTAAGTGTAAACCTACCCTAAGTATATTACATCAACACTGTTGCCTTTATTAACCAAACTTGTAACTTCATAAAAAAGATATTAAGTTAGTTAAACAGGACCTGTTTTCCATAAACCCATGTCAATTTACATTAATCACATTACCCTCCTTTATTTATTAAAGAAGTCCTGTATCAGCTTCTCCATTATCTTGCCTAGGATTGATGACAGGCTGACAGGCCTATAATTATCTGGGTCATCCTGTTTACCCTTTTAAAAAACTGGCACAACATTAGCTTTCTTTCAGTCTCCTGGAACTTCCCCAGTAATCTGAGACATATTGAGAATCAACATTAACATTCCAGCAAGCTCCTCAGGCAGCTCTTTTAAAACTCTTGGATGCAAGTTATTTAGATTTGCTGATTTAAAAAATGTCTAATTTGTTTAATAACCTTCCAAGATACTAGAGGAATGGAAAGAGTGTTATCACTATATAAGACTATAACATCTTTTTCCCCCTCAAATATAGAACAGAAATATTTACTGAACACTTCTGCCTTTTCTGCATTATTATTGATAGTTGTACCATTTCCATCTAGGAAGTGCAGGAGACTAATACCAGTGTCAAGATTCTTTTTGTTCCCAATATATTTTTAAAACTCCTTCTTATTGTCCTTAACTCTGCTGGTCATATATTGTCGTGTCCCTTGGCTTCCCTTATCAGTGTTCTACAATTACTAACTTCTGATTTACATTAATTATTTCACCTTTCTTCCATTTGTTATATAGTATTTTTTTTTGTTTTTTACAGTTGCCATCATCTCTCCGCTAACCGAGGCTGGTTTTTTAAGCAGCACAACCTTCTTCTTTGATTGTGGGATCCTGTTTTTTTGGGAGATCTAATAAGGTGTTCTTAAATGATTCCCAATCATCATTCATGTTTTTCTGATTAAATTGTTTCTCCCAGCTGATGTGCCACACAATTGTTTTTATCTTTGTGAAATTGGCCCTTTTGAAGTACCAAGTAGATATATTACTGTTCTGGACTTTATTCTGCTTGCACATTGTAAATGTGATGAAGTCATGATCGTTTATACCTAAGATACCATTAATTTTTAGTTCTTCTTCCAGTTCTGTCCCTGTGGGTGCTCCACTCAAGCTGTCTCTGTGGGTGCTCCACTCCAGGTGTCAGTGCGCCCTGGTGCCATTGATCGGAGATCTTTGGTGTCAGTGCCTGGTTGGGACGCCCATGCCCAGCTGTTGTCTCACGCAGGGTCTGTCTGTTAGGGTCTGTCTGTGTGTGTGTGTCCTGCACCTCCTCAGTTCCTTCTCAACCGTCCTCGGCTGAAGATGGGACTTGTGGCAGTGCTGAACCTCTTCCCCAGTGACTTAAGGAAACAAGCAGAAATAGTTAGCTAGAAATATCCCGGAACCGACCAGGAGTGCAGCTTCACCCCCTCATGCAAAGAGGCAGGAAGCCCCAACCTCTCCACATAGAGACCTACAAAAATGAAAAAGGTCTCCGGTGAAGACACTTCCCCCAGTGTTAACAGCACCAAAAACCGGCACAGCCGACTGCCCCAGCACCTCAAACATGGCTCACACAGGGCACAGAAACAAGGATTTGACCCCCCACAGCCGTCAGCTTTCCTCGACACTGACCCTGCCGGCACCGCGAATGGACTTGGGACCGGATGCGTGGTCCACCCCGGCACCGACAAGACCGTCGGCACCAAGACTGACAATAACCCCCACTGCAGACATGCCACCGCTGGAGGGCACTTATAGGCAGCTGCCAGCTAAACAGAAATTGCTATGGACGTCGGCTCACGCTCCAAGACCCGGGCAGCAACAATTCTTAAATCATACTGACATCTCCATGGCCCCAGAGCCGGACTCTCCTCTCCTAGGCACCAAGTGCTCACTCTTTGATCAGCTGCACTCACTGACAGTGAGAATGACATGCCACAGCAGGCAGAGTTTTCCCCACCTGACTCTCCTCCCCCTCCGGAGCCATACCTATTTCAAGGCATGGCACCCCACAAGAATGAGCCTGAATTTCCCTGCTTTGTCCCCCCATAGGCGGGGCCCCACTTTTCATACCCTATGCAGTGGCCACAGTGGTACCCTTGGTCTGCCCATGATGCCAATCCTTCTTACGGACCCTCCACCAAACCTCAGACTCGCTCTGCACTTCTATCTCCAGCTCCATCTACATCCAGAGCTCCTGAGCCCCACCCCCAAAGAAGTGGGCTATGAACCTTTCCCTGAATCATCTCATCATAATTCTCCATCAGCTGCAAATGAAGCTCTCATGCCACCACCACAGAACGTGGACGATTTTAAGCAGTTCCAGGAACTTTTTAAGAGAGTGGCAATCAGTCAGAACATTCCTTTAGATCAGTGGTTCTTAACCTGGGGTGCACGCACCCTCTAGGGGTGCGAGATGCCCTTTCCGGGGGTGCGAAACATGCCAAATTTTTTTTAGAAGGTAAATAATCTAAAACACAGATTTAAGCACAGGCACGTAAGTACAACTACTTTGTTTAATCAAACCTATGTATTAACATTATACATTTAATGATTAAATTTGAACTGCAAAATTAAAATAAATATATAATTCTCTCTCTTTCATTCTATAGCTATGATATATCTAGGTTTAAAGAACTGACCTACTTCAATGATTTTTGATAAGGGGTGAGAGAACATATTTTTGAGAACCAAAGGGGTGCAGGCTGCAGTAAAGGTTAAGAACCACTGCTTTAGAGGAAGTGCAGCAGACAACAGAGACTCCTGAAAATCCTCCAACCCTCTACGCCATCAAGGATCGCACTACCCATAAACAAGGCCCTACTGGAACCCACTGGCACTATATGGCAGATCCCTGCCTCCATCCCACCAACATGTAAAAGGACTGAACGTAAATATTATGTACCGGCTAAGGACGTAGACTTCTTATTTTCCCACCCACAGCCCAACTCTCTTCCCACCCACAGCTCAACTCTCTGTGCGACCCACAGAACAAAGCAACCACAATACCGGCCCACTCCACAAGATAAGGACCTCAAAGGACTTGACCTCCTGGGCTGTAAGGTTTATACCTCCTCCACTCTGCAAGTCGGAATTGCAAATTACTCTGCCCTCCTCTCAGGCTACAGCTATGACAATTACAACAAGTTGTTTGAATTTACCTCCCATATCCCAGAGAAGAGAAGATCAGATTTTAAATCAGTCCTCATTAAAGGTAAATTGGTGTCTAGGATGGTGCTACAAGCATCCTTGGACATGGCGGACACAGCAGCCTGTACTACCGCCACCGCAGTAGTGATGCACAGGTCTTCCTGGTTGTCTGCATCTGGCATCCCTAAGGATCTGCAGATCAATGTAGAGGACCTTCCCTTTGAGAAGGATAAACTTTTTTCCAAAAAAAAAAAAAAAAAATAAAAAAAAAGTCCTTCACACTATGAAAGACTCCAAGGCCGCTCTGCACACACTTGGGATATACCCGTCCCTCCCCAGGCGATAAGGGTATCAACCTTATCAGGGGCCCTGCGCACAACAATATCACCGGCCCCAGTCGAGACCATATGATAATGGGAGGAACCGCAACAGATCTCCCAGGCACAGAATTGTACTTTTCCCCTACCTAGACGACTGCCTTATCAAAGGCCATTCATACAACGAGACATTAGAGGCCACTGGTTTTACCATCTCCTTCTTCCACAGTCTAGGCCCGCAAATAAACTTCCAAAAATCCACCCTGATACCTACACAGAAAATCGAGTTCATCGGGGCTCATCTGGACTCAATTTTGACCAGAGCCCCACTCCCACACACCAAATTCCTTGCCATCTTACACCTCATACGCACGTTATTTGTTTGCCCCAGAGTAGAGGCAAGAACATGCCTGCAGCTTCTTGGTCACATGGTGGCCACTGGCTTTGTGGTCAGATATGCCAGACTACATATGAGGTGCCTTCAGGGTTGGCTTAGCTCCATATACAAACCCAGCAGGCACAGCCTCCGCATGATGCTGACTCCTCCAGAAAAGGTATTAGTCTCCCTGCAGTGGTGGACAAAACTGGGAAACGTATGCACGGGCATCCCCTTCTATCAAAATTCCCCTGTGCTCATGCTCACGACAGATGCTTCCCTGATAGGCTGGGGGGCGCACCTGGGAGCTCACACAACATAGGGCTGATGGTCCCTGTCAGAGATGCATCTGCACATAAATCTTCTAGAGCTTAGAGCAGTCAGATATGCATGTTCTACATCAACAGACGGGTGGGCGGAAGGAGGGGTGGGATCGCACTCCCTGTGCACAGAAGCCATCCAACTATGGAATTGATGCATACAACATTGCATAGAGATCACTGCTTCCTATCTGCCTGGGTGTCAGAACACTACTGCCAACACACTCAGCAGACTCTTCTCACAAGAACACGAATGAGAAATGCACCCCATGATACTGTGACAGCTCTTCTCCCACTGGGGCACCCCATCGGTGGACCTGTTTGCCACATCACAAAACTGCAAATTCTGCTCCAGAGTGGGACTCGGAACGCGTCCCTCAGAGACGCGTTCCTCATTCCGTGGAACAAGACACTCATGTATGCTTTTCCGCCCATCCCACTGATGCACAGAATCTTACGCAAGATCAAAGAGGACAAGCCAGTGTCATACTTATTGCCCCAGCCTTCTCTTCTGTGATCAGTTCCTCTTTATCTGTTAGGGGAAGGTCTTGCTTGGTTGCAACACTTTTTGAGTGAGGAAATTCTCATCTATAATGTTTAGAAATTCTAAGGATGTTTTAGTATTGGCAGCATAAGACCACCAACATATGTCATTCACATTGAAGTCCCTCATGATCATGCTGCTTTTTTTCCTACACATTATAGATAGAATGACTGACTCCTTATGTGTCTGTCTCTAGTGTGATTTGGTGATCTGTAGCAGACACTAACTAGTACCCTACCTTATGCTTTATCTGTTAGGACATTGTTCCAAATGCATTTAAGATCATTTTCTTCAGAGTTATCAGTGACTCGGAAACAGGTAATGCTATTTTTGACAGAGTGCCACTCTCCTCCCCTTTTGCTCACTCGATCCTTCCTAAATAGCTTATAACTATTGATTTTAACATTCCAGTTGTGCAGATCATCCCACCAGGCTTCCGTAATATCAATGGAATTGAATTTATGCTCATAAATTAGCAATTTCAATTTCTCTGATTTATTACCCGGGCTCCTAGCATTGCAGTGTGAGCAATTCAAAAGAATTTCTTTTCATATCCATTGGTTCTTTAATTAATTTTATTTTCAACATCTTGATTTTGTGATAACTGAGTGCTCCTATTTTCCCTCTTTTTACCTTCACCTTGTTACTGTTTATCAAGTTCTCTAAAACTTTGCTAGGTGCCTGATGGACATATAAAGAGTTAGGTTCTCTGCTTCTTGTAGCTTACAGTTTTGAATATACAAAAAATGCAACAAGTAGGATCAGTAGGGAGGGGAAATAAAGAGAGGACATGGGTTACAAAAAAATTTATCTGACTGCTTAGTTTTATGTGCCTGTCTTGAAGGTTCTTTAGAATGAACCTTTATTACACGCTTTTGGGAATCTGACGGATAATAAATAATGCTCTATTTTGGGTAAGCAGTCTCAAAACTGGTGATTCTGTGCATTATATAATTTAATTGCATCCATTCAGACAAAGCTCTGAAAGTGTGTAAAGTGATATAAATAGTACTTCAACATATATTTTTTAAAAAGGAACAAAATTGTTGAGGGAAAATAGGTTTTTGAAGCAGCGTTTTCTTCCGAGATGCAGTAAATGGTTTGTTGAGATGTATTATTTAGATCTATTTTGGCAGTGCATTTACTGATTTCACTGTGGAAAAAAATGGGTATAGCACCATACTGCAACGATTAATATTGAAGCTGTATATTGATTACTCTAAACAGACATTTTTTCTTTTGAATTAAAAACAATTTGCTTGCCAGGTATGCTTTCTTAAGCTCTCACAACTTTAATAATATTTTGCTTAAAGTAATATTAATCATGCATTGTTTACTAAAACAGTGTCTTTAGCAAAGCTCTTTTTTTTGCTAGACCCACTTGATAAAGGCAGGACAATTGCAATTTTGTTTAATTAGACACAGAAGAGGAACTAATATTGATTTACTAAATGTTTTAAAAAGTGCTATTTGTTAAAAACAGATAGCAACTTGTTAAGAGATTATTTTTCAGCATAGTAAAACAAGAACATTACCAAGTCATCAATACTATATATTTAAATAGGTCTATCCTTTTCAGCCTATCAATTTCTTACAATGTGAACAGTATGCTCAACTGGAACAATAGTCAATAAGAGATGGCCTGGCTCCGCTATTCACATATTGTGTTATGTATTAAAAGAGATAAATCTGCTTCCTCCACATTTACAAAAGCAATTTTAAATTCTTTCAACTCAGAGTGAAGCTCTATGAATAAATGAAGCTCTACTGAATGAACTGGTCATCACCTTTTAAGAAAACATTAGAACTGTTCCTCATGTTGTCCCCAGAATACATCATAGAATTCTAGTAATCTGCTGAGTTTGCAAAATTTATGCTTGTGCAACTTGTGTAATGTGCAACTCTAAAGACCATCCCATATGTTATGTGAGTGTTTTGCACGAACAGTGTGAACAACAGATGCTTTGCATATTGATGTAGAAGAGACATATCAGCAAATTCATTCTTAACTTCCAGAAGTAAACACCTTTGATGTTATAGAAAGAAATTATTGTATCTTCTTTACATCATGCTCTGTATAATCACCACTGCTTGCTTTAGGTAGTTACACCTGCATTTCAAGGGAGTATGCAGTAGACTATAGTGCTTAAATTCTAGGATGATGAGGGCTCTAGAAATGCTTATAGGCCCTGATTTTGCAAGCTACATAAACCTCTGACTAGTCCCATCTTGTGCTTTAAAGTTAAGCATATACTTAAGTACCTTGCTGAATCAGGGCGATCGAGAGTATATAGGGATAGAAGTATCTGTTCTTCTATGTTGGATAGTTTACTTATTTTTTTTAAACACCAATTTCTTTTGATACATTAAAACAATTCAAGATTAATGTTAGATAATTGTTTATTTTAACTTCTGTATACAGATCCTTTACAAATGATGCCTACAAACCTTGTTGTTGTTTTTCCAAGGTGAAAATGGTTCTTGCCAAATTGTATGAGAATAAGAAAATAGCAAGCGCTACCCACAACATATATGCATACAGGTGAGTGAAGAGTAGAATTTTCAGCCTCAGTAACTTTGACCCTAACTATACATTAAGAGTATTAACTTTTGTTATGGGTACACATACTCATAGAAACCATGAAGATCACAGATATAAAATAAAAATCAGAAATTGTGTTATGGGGTCATATAATTTTCTTACATCATATCATTTTCTTACACTGCATTTGGATTCAAACAACGCCTAAGAGTGATCTACAACTACAAGTCAAAAGTGTACACACTGATTCCATATAGTCTGAAAATTACTGATCATTCTGAATCTACTCATACACCTTTGGAATGCTATTGGATGAAAACAGTCCTTCCAGCAGAGTCCACTAATTCATAATGAAAATAGGAAGAAAAATAGATAGTAAACATTTTGTTTTATGCAAAAAGAACAGGAATACTTGTGGCACCTTAGAGACTAACAAATTTATTTCAGCATGAGCTTGCGTGAGCTACAGCTCACTTCTTCGGATGCATAGAATGGTACACACAGACAGGAGATATTTATACATACAGAGAACATGAAAAGGTGGAAGTATGCATACCAACAGGAAGAGTCTAATCAATTGAGATGAGCTATCATCAGCAGGAGAAAAAAAACTTTTGAAGTGATAATTAAGATGACCCATAGAAGGTGTGAGGAGAATTTAACATAGGGAAATAGATTCAATTAGTGTAATGACCCAACCATTCCCAGTCTCTGTTTAGGCCTGAGTTAATTGTGTCTAATTTGCATATTAATTCAAGTTCAGCAGTCTCTCTTTGGAGTCTGTTTTTGAAGTTTTTTTGTCTGTCACTGAGTGGTTAGAGAGGTTGAAGTGTTCTCAAAAACACTTCAAAAGTTTTTTTTCTCCTGCTGATGATAGCTCATCTCAATTGATTAGATTCTTCCTGTTGGTATGCATACTTCCACCTTTTCATGTTCTCTGTATGTATAAATATTTCCTGTCTGTGTGTTCCATTCTATGCATCCGAAGAAGTGAGCTGTAGCTCACGCAAGCTCATGCTGAAATAAATTTGTTAGTCTCTAAGGTGCCACAAGTACTCCTGTTCTTTTTGCGGATACAGACTAACACGGCTGCTACTCTGAAACCTGTTTTTTGTTTTATGTATCTGTATGAGACCCCCATCCCTGACTGAAGTCCCAGGGCACTATTGCAATACAAATAATAAATATGTATGGTACCAGAAGAATAGAGTGGGAAGAGAAATAAATATACACACACACATGCACACTTGCACACACCACATACATGTGGACAAAGCATGGCGAAGAGGGACATAGAGGACAGTATATTTAAAAGCTGCTCAGGAAATGTCTAAAATCAGTTTGTGTAGATGGTACTTGGACAAAAATGTTTTATCTCAGCCACGTTTCCATGGTCAAAATCCATTAGAGACATACTGCTTTGAAGATAATGTACAATTACTCTATTGTACATATAAATAAAATATAAAGTAAAACATCCCATAAACTCTTTTCCTGGCCTACATTTAAACATCCTCACTTCTATTTATTTTATTTTGATGATAAAATATGCTAGGCTGAATATTTGCATGCAGGGTTATTTCCAGTTTTCCAAAAAGACACTCCAGTGGATTTGTGAGTGTTTGTTAAACTATGTGTGTGTGTGTGTGTGTGTGTGTGTGAGAGAGAGAGAGAGAGAGAGAGAGAGAAACAAACACATACACACAAACATACATTTTATGTATACGACTTGCAAAAAAATGACATTAAAAGAACCATTTTTAAGGTTGCAAAGTCAGGCACTGAAAAGTTAGGAAATACCAGAATTAAGGTTTCCTCTCTTCAGAGTAGGATCTGAATAGTGTGCAGTAAATAAGGCCTAGCGTCACACACCGAACAATGAGGATGAAACAAAATATTGAACAGTCAGTCATTGAGTACTGTCCATCCTGTGCACTGAATAAAACGGGTCGTGTGGAAATGATAGTATGTCATCATTTTATTAAGAACTGTATCATAATTCATATGCACCAGAGGGATGAATTAAGGTTGCACATTAAATTTCTGCTCATCCCTGGGCTGGAGTATGCCCAGTGTGAATGGAATCTTAAGAGGTTTTGCCGTGAAGGTTTAAGGCTGAACATGTGCAAATTGTGATTTTTTTAAAAGGCTTATATCTTGACCAAATTTGGGCATATTTTAATGAGGATGACAAAAAGTACGTCCTTGATGTGAAAGTCAGTCCTCTGCCAAATTTCAAGTCCATTCTCCAAAACATGAGGATACTAGAGCTTCTCAAAAAAAAAAAAAAAAGGTTGCCAGAATTTTTGAATCTGTGCAAAAAGTATTATTTCTTAGCCTCGTTCTTGGAAGCAGATGAAGCATTTTGGCTGAAATTTTCCCAAAAAAATTCAGCCAGAGGCAGACACCTGCCATGGAAACTTTCACCCAAATGGTAAAAATTTGGCAAAGTTATAAGTAACTGAAAATGGGGTCTTAATATGGGAAGTTTTGGGCAACCTTAATGAGTGCTACCAGCAGCCCTACCTATCATAAACTCATTTCACATAGGCTTCATATATGACTTGATCTCAATCCAGATCCACATCACAGAAACCGCCATCACTACAACTGATACTAGCAGTTATCCGTTGTTGGCAGTCTTAGCAGAGAAGGAAATGATCTGAAACACCAAGCATGGAAACTGACCTAGACAGTTATATCTATTGGTGGTACTACCAAAGAGCAAAATGGTAGGAAGAGGAGGCAGCTCCTAGATGATGGGCAGCAGGGGGACCCTGGAGCTCCAGCCCCTGTGGGTGGTGGGGGGTCTCCTGGAGCTTCCAGCCGCCAAGGGCAGCACAGGGAACCCAGAGCTCTCACTCACTGCAGGCCGTGGGGCTCCCCACAGCTGCCCAGCTCTGGTGGGCAGTGAGTGGACCCCACAGCTGCGCAGCTCTGGTGGGCGGTGAGTGGATTCCACAGCTGCCCAGCTACGGCGGGTGGTGGGAGCCCCCCTGCAGCTGCTCAGCCACAGTGGGTGGCAAGGGGTCCCGCCACATCTGCTCAGCCATGGTGTGCGGTGAGGGCCCCCTCTCCCCAGAGCAGCCCATTTGGACCGCCATCCCTCCCCATTTTGTATCTGTGACAAAATCTGAGCATTACTCGTGACACAACCTGCCCTAGAGCTGTTCCTGGAGGCGGGGGAAGCCCCACAGAGACAAAGAGTGACCGGGGGAATCTGAGTTAAATCTCATTCGTACTTTCAGATTGACAGTGAAATCATGACTCCACTGATGGCAAAAATAGTTTTATTAGAGTTCTGAAGGTTATGTCTACACTTACAACGCAGCAGCAGCACTGCATCTACACCACTGTAGTGCTTCAGTGTAGATACTCACTACTGCAACGGGAGGGGTTCTCCCATCACTGTAGTTAATCCACCTCCCTGAGAGCTGGTAGGTAGATTGATGGAAGAAATTCTTCTGTCGACCTAGTGCTGTCTACACCAGGGATTAGGTTGGCCTACCTACATCCGTACGTGGATTTTTCACACTGCTGAGAGATGTAGCTATGCCAATGTATGTTTTCCGTGTAGACCAGACTTGAGACTCCCTTTCTGATCTATAACTTCTACCTGTACTGTGATGTAATTCAGTTCAGCTAAACCTAGTTAGGCTCAGAACCTAAGGATTTGTTTAAACTAGAGTTTTTATCTCAGGTTAATTGGTTGCCTGTTAACCTGATGTGGTTAATGCTTTTGTAAAAACAAGGGTAGACACTCCCCAAATGTTTGTTCTGTGGTACAGATAAATGTTTGTGATGTGCTCTAAGGTTTAGACTAGGGTAAACCACAAACCTTTGTATTCTCAAAATAACATTTTGACATTCTGCAGGGGACCCATAGGAAAAAAGGTGTGTTTTTATTCTGTATTCTCATGGGAGAGATAAGAGCTGCTTTGTTTGTATTATTTGATTTAGTGTTTAAAATCTATTGAGCTGCATATAGAGAATGTGGCCACATATTCTATAGTGTTTTATTTTGGTCACATAAAAAAAGTTGTAAATAAATGCAGAACTCTGATGAGGGTTTTCTTTGCTTAGCCTGGGACTTCAGATGAGTTTCTGTCTATGTGTGAGTCCTAGTCCTATCAGACAGAACAGTCATCAAATGCTAATAACTCACTACTGACCTGGATGACATGAGCCAGTGTCCAAGAAGTGAAAAAACTGTGCTTTCCATTACCAACCTCCTGAGACATTCAGTCCCTACAGATGGGCTCTTAAGAAACAGGAATCCTGTTTTCATGCAGATGTCCTTGGTAAACAAAGTTGTTGATTACACAGTGTTTATGAAAGTTTTCGAAGATATCAGTAAATCTGTATGTGATAGGTTCCCCCTGGGGTGCCACTTGGAACTAGGGTACCATTGAGCCTGCCTTACCAACCAGCCTGGGCTTCCTTTTTCACTGTGGTGCTGTGATAAGTTGCCAAGCTCTTCAAGCTTGTTCTTTCACCAGCATACGCACGGATAGGGACATACCCAGCTGCAGCTACACACACACACACACTCACTCACTCACTCTCTCTGAGATTAGCTCTGCATGAGAAGGCTCAGCTAAGGCACCTTCCAGTTGCTAAGGCACACACTCCCTTCTGGAGTGTAAACCCAGAATTATATCGTCTTGTGCTGCACAGGGAACTGTAGAGCGTAAACTCATAAAATTTGTCCCCTCCCTCAATGTGGAGAGAGAGAGAGATGCGTCGGTTTTCTGCCCCAAGTTATAATTTCCACACACTGTTTAGACAAAAACAAATTTATTAACTACACAAGGATAGATTTTAAGTGATAGCAAACAGATCAAAGCAGATTACCTTAGTAAATAAACAAAATTGCAAACTGAGCTTAACACATTAGATAAGTAGGATATGAATTAACAGATTCTCACCCTGATGATAAACAGGCTGGTCTTTTCTTAAGGCACAAGCTGCCTTGGGTTTCGCAGGTTTTCATACACAGGCTAAAAATCCCTCGAGCCTGGGACCATCACTTTCCACAATTCAGTCCTTGCCCCTCAGGTGTTTCCAGGGAGATTGAGGTACCATCATGATGTCATTGTTCCCCTTTTATATCTTCTTTCCACTTGCTTGAAAGCTCTTTTGCTGTGACCTTGGTCAAATAGTTCCCATTGTGTAGTGCTATCTCTGAGAGGTTTCTGTGGTACACAGTTCCTGGGGTAATACTTGTGCTTGTGTGCATTTCCTCAACAAGCTATTAACATTGCTTGGCCTTTTTACTGTTGTACCTGAAAGGCTGCTTGTGGGTGTCTTCAACTTCACAACATGTTTCAGTAGCACACACATAGCCAAACTTCATAACTTCACATACAATGATAGCACATACAATCCAATGAGGTATTACTGTCTAGCAGATCAAGACTTTTAGCATGATACCTCACAAGGCATACTTTGTACAAAACATCATCATTACATGAGAGTGGTGAATATTGGGGTGTGCCAGGGTGTCATACTGTAAAAATATTAAGTGATTGATATTTTTGGATTAGGTTCTAATACTGTTGCTTGTTTTCAGAATATACTGTGAGGACAAACAGACATACTTACAGGATTGTGAAGATGATGGGGAGACAGCAGCAGGTGGACGCCTCCTCCATCTTATGCAGGTTAAAGGAAACAAACTTTGTCTTTAGATAGTTTTAAATGTGTTTAAAAAATCATAGATCATAAATAAGGCTCACAGCTTTATGCACTTAAGCTGATTCTAATTCTTGCTCTGCAAATAGCCCTGTAGATTTAGTATTCTGTGTATTACCTGGCTTTTAAAAAAAAAGTTCTATTAGGTAATGATAGGCACACACCAACTCCCAGGTTCTCAGAGCATTCCCTGCAGTGTCCAGCCCCTTATCCACTGAATACTCATCGAATTATCAGGCCTGCTGTTCCCAAAGGAACAGTACACACCAGCTTGTAAGATTCTACTTAGGACCATCACTTTGCTTAACACCACATCAATTAGATATTTGAGAGTTATTCTGTGTAGATCAGGAAAGCATAGTTCCCAGAGGAAAGAAAAGCATATGAGTACTTGAGTAGTAGCAGTTTATTTGTAGCTCTTTGGTGAGATCTCTTGACTTCCTGCTTAAACACACGTATGACTGATAATGTAAATTGGGAAATTCACCCACTTCTGCTCTTTCTGTTTTAATCTTCATTTGGGGGTTTGCAGTTTTTCCAGGTTAGTATATCATTTGCAATCTAAGCAGTCTCTATTCTACTGAAACTTGATGAGGCAAGAAGTTAAACCATAAATTCTACTTTGCATGGTGACAGGTTTCAGAGTGGTAGCCGTGTTAGTCTGTATCAGCAAAAAGAACAGGAGTACTTGTGGCACCTTAGAGACTAACACATTTATTTGTTTATAAGCTTTCGTGGGCTAAAACCCACTTCATTGGAGCAGAATTAGATGAAGTGGGTTTTAGCCCATGAAAGCTTATGCCCAAATAAATTTGTTAGCCTCTAAGGTGCCACAAGTACTCCTTGTTCTTTTTTCATAAATTCTACCTATCTTTTTAATTCTTCCATATTCTTATAGCAGCTCTATAGGATACTTCACCCAAAATGACAAGGTAGACTAAATTAACTTCTACCACTAATAGAACTGAACAAAGTATTATACTTCATGCCTGGGGAGGAGGATTGAACTCTATGCTATAACTATACTATGGCTCATCCTTCCCTATTCTCATGAAGAATGAATAAAAATAGTTTTGAGGAAAGTGTGGTGTTTGGGGAACTTGTGTTACATCATTTAAAAAAAAAACAACTACCCCAGCTCTTGCACAAACTTGGGCATATTTCTTTATCACCTAGGTTCTAAGTGCTATGATCATATCACTGTGTTCTAGTGATATGATCGGTGAAGATGTGGTCTTCTCTTCTGTAAGACTCTTATCTTATCTAAGATAAACTAAAACCACTTCAATCAAGATAGTACTTTCCGGTTAGAAAAAACAATATTTTAGGCACACTTTTTAGATTTAAAATGATAGAGAGCTCAAAAATTTCCTAATGCCATTTGGCATCCTGCTTACTATGAACAATTGATATCTGGAATTGCTTTGCTAGAGTTAATTCACTGAGCTCACAATGGTATATTGTGAAACATGAACTGTATTGAAATTGTCTCAACGCTTCTTTTCTAGATAGCTAGTAAGCGTGCAGATTCATCTGGCAGCGCCCCCTGCTGGTCGTCCTCGGGAATTAGCTCACCAGCCATCCGGAGCGCCCTCTGCAAACCGGTGTCCCGCTGCCACCTGGCCCCTGTGTCCCTCCCAGACCCGGTGCCCTGTTATCTGGGGCGCTGCCCCCTGGCAGTAACCCTTCAGTCTTAGGGTCTCCCCTCCCCGGGGAACCCCCACCCACTATCTCCACCTCACCTCAGTATACAGCTTCTGCTAGTCATTGTCTAGCCCCCGCGCCCTGGGGCAGACTGCAGTATCAGCCTACTCATCGCTGACAAAGTTGGGTTGAACCTGCTGCCTTTGCCTACCCCTGGCTGCCCTGTGCAACCCCCAGTACCTATTAGCCCAATGCTAGGCCACAGCCTGGGGCTTTCCAGGCTGGAGGTCCCCAGCCCCTCTGCCTTTCCCCAGCCCTGCTCCACTCAGGTACCCTGTCTCTAGCTCCCTGCAGCCAGGCCCATCTTCCTCTACAGCCAGAGAGAGACTGTTTGCTTGAGCTCCTGGCTCAAGCCCTTATAGGGCCAGCTGGGCCCTAATTGGGGCGTGGCCCCAGCTGAGCCTGCTTCCCACTCAGCCTGAGCTGTTCTCCCAGCTCTCCAGCCCTCTGTCAGGGCTGGTTTTAACCCTATCAGGGCTGGAGCGGGTAACTACCTCGCCACATAGCCCCTTTATTCTTTTTTATTCTGGAATTTTTATTGAATTCCTGTTTCCACATACAAAGGCAGAACAATTTGACAATATTTTTACAATTACATAAATAAGGTTTCTCTGTATAAATTGCCATATAAAACAATTGCAGGTGAATTTGTGTTGGATCGCATGTATCCATATGTTTTCCACTGGACAACTTCCAATTTTATGCCTGAGTTGCAATACTGTAACTACTGAAGTTCATGGAGTTACACTGGGGTGAATTAGGTTCATTATATTTATCATTACGTGCAATTTGGTCCAGGCTCCCTGACTGACACTTTCCATCTCAGCTAGCAATTGGCTCTTCTGTTTCCTCTGATCACCGGCCCCAGTCGAGACCATATGATAATGGGAGGAACCGCAACAGACCTCCCAGGCACAGACACAACCAAGGGCAACTGACTACATCCCACACATCAGGAAACAAACAACAATTTTGAAGCCTTGGTCAGGGGTCAGAGCGACCATCCCTTGGCACCACTGCTTATTTGCCCATTTGGCCACTCCCTCCAGTTTTTCCACCATGTCTGGCAACAGGTCACACAGGACTGCTGGGCCTGGAAATAGTACAATTGGGCTACTCCATCCCTTTCACTTCATGCCTACCCACCCTTCCCTGTCCCTCTTCAGGGACCCCTCTCACGAGCACCTACTTCAAGCAGAGGTGACTCATTTTCTACAGCTCGGTGCAGTGTTACCTGTACCGCCACAACATCGGGGAAAAGGGTTTTCCTCTCAATATTTTCTGACCCAGAAGAAAGGTGGGGGATGGAGGCCTATACTAGACCTACGCAGACTGAACAAATTCGTACAAGTACAGAAATTCAAGATGGTCACATTGGGTGCAGTAATACCTGCGCTGGAACAAGGGGACTGGTTCTCATCCCTCGACCTAGAGGATGCCTATTTTCATATATCTATTCTCCCAGCACACAGACACTTTCTGTGATTCACAGTAGAGCACAAACACTTCCAATACAGAGTGCTACCATTCGGACTCGCCACAGCACCTAGAGTGTTCTCCAAGACTCTCGCAGTAGTGGTGGCCCACCTACGCAAACACAGAATTGTACTTTTCCCCTACCTAGACGACTGCCTTATCAAAGGCCATTCATACAACGAGACATTAGAGGCCACTGGTTTTACCATCTCCTTCTTCCACAGTCTAGGCCTGCAAATAAACTTCCAAAAATCCACCCTGATACCTACACAGCAAATCAAGTTCATCGGGGCTCATCTGGACTCAATTTTGACCAGAGCCCCACTCCCACACACCAAATTCCTTGCCATCTTACACCTCATATGCATGTTATTTGTTTGTCCCAGAGTAGAGGCAAGAACATGCCTGCAGCTTCTTGGTCACATGGTGGCCACTGGCTTTGTGGTCAGATATGCCAGACTACATATGAGGTGCCTTCAGGGTTGGCTTAGCTCCATATACAAACCCAGCAGGCACAGCCTCCGCATGATGCTGACTCCTCCAGCAAAGGTATTAGTCTCTCTGCAGTGGTGGACAAAACTGGGAAACGTATGCACGGGCATCCCCTTCTATCAAAATTCCCCTGTGCTCATGCTCACGACAGATGCTTCCCTGATAGGCTGGGGAGCACACCTGGGAGCTCACACAACACAGGGCTGATGGTCCCTGTCAGAGATGCATCTGCACATAAATCTTCTAGAGCTTCGAGCAGTCAGATATGCATGTTCTACATCAACAGACGGGGGTGGGGGGAAGGAGGGGCGGGATCGCACTCCCTGTGCACAGAAGCCATCCAACTATGGAATTGATGCATACAACATTGCATAGAGATCACTGTCAGAACACTACCGCCAACACACTCAGCAGACTCTTCTCACAAGAACACGAATGGGAAATGCACCCCATGATTCTGTGACAGCTCTTCTCCCACTGGGGCACCCCATCGGTGGACCTGTTTGCCACATCACAAAACTGCAAATTCTGCTCCAGAGTGGGACTCGGAACGTGTCCCTTGGAGACGCGTTCCTCATTCTGTGGAACAAGACACTCATGTATGCTTTTCCGCCCATCCCACTGATATGCAGAATCTTACATAAGATCAAAGAGGACAAGCCAGTGTCATACTTATTGCCCCAGCCTTCTCTTCTGTGATCAGTTCCTCTTTATCTGTTAGGGCAAGGTCTTTCTTGGTTGCAACACTTTTTGAGTGAGGAAAAGTGGGGGGGAGGGATAGCTCAGTGGTTTGAGCATTGGCCTGCTAAACCCAGGTTGTGAGTTCAATCCTTGAGGAGGCCACTTAGGGATCTGGGGCAAAAATTGGTCCTGCTAGTGAAGGCAGGGGGCTGGACTCAATGACCTTTCAAGGTCCCTTCCAGTTCTAGGAGATTGGTATATCTCCTATTAAAAAAAAAAAATCTCATAATGTTTAGAAATTCTAAGGATGTTTTAGTATTGGCAGCATAAGACCACCAACATATGTCATTCACATTGAAGTCCCTCGTGATCATGCTGCTTTTTTCCCTACACATTGTAGATAGAATGACTGACTCCTTATGTGTCTGTCTCTAGTGTGATTTGGTGATCTGTAGCAGATACTAACTAGTACTCTATCTTGTGCTTTATCTGTTAGGACATTGTTCCAAATGCAATTAAGATCATTTTCTTCAGAGTTATCTGTGACTCGGAAACAGATAATGCTATTTTTGACAGAGTGCCACTCTCCCTCCCCTTTTGCTCACTCGATCCTTCCTAAATAGCTTATAACTATTGATTTTAACATTCCAGTTGTGCAGATCATCCCACCAGGTTTCAGTAATATCAATGGGATTAAATTTATGCTCATAAATTATCAATTTCAATTTCTCTGATTTATTACCTGGGCTCCTAGCATTGCAGTGTGAGCAATTCAAAAGAATTTCTTTTCATGTCCTTTGGTTCTTTGATTAATTTTATTTTCAACATCTTGATTTTGTGATAACTGAGTGCTCCTATTTTCCCTCTTTTTACCTTCACTTTGTTACTGTTTATCAAGTTCTCTAAAACTTTGCTAGGTGCCTGATGGACATATAAAGAGTTAGGTTCTTAGACCTGATCATTCCATAAGTTATCTTCAAGCTGAAAATGGATCAGGTCAAGCTCATCCTCATTGCCCTGGCATGGCCGAGCAGTGTTTGGTTGTATGACCTTCCTGATTCAGCCTCCCATATCTCTTCCTCTCCCTCCTGACCTCCTCATGCAGAATCACGGTCACAGGTTGCACCCCGTAGTCAGCTCCCTTCCTTCTCACTGCCTGGCTGCTTCATGGTTGAATGAGGAGGAAGAGCATTGTTCAGTAGCTTTCAACAGGTTCTATTCAACAGTGGAAAGTCCTGTACCAGAATTGCCTATTTGGTGAAATGGAAATGATTTTCTATGTGGTTGTCAGCCTGCAGAGTTCAACTGATGCTGGCTTCTAACCAGTACTTCCTGCATCATTGGTATTTGTGCTTAGCTCATTGAGAATGCACCTGTTAGCAATTTCAGCATTTCTTCCCCCCATTCCTGGAAGATCAGTCTTTTCCAGTGCCATGGTAGCAAGATTCTTAAAAGGGCTTCTTTGTCTCCATCCTCCAGTCTGAGAGCTGGTTCCTCTGTAGGACCTTCACACAGTTCTGGCAGCCGTAGTGGGACCTCTGTGAGCCTCTGGCATCTTGTTTCTTTCCGCTTTTGTGCGAGAAAACTGTGTTACTGGTTGTGAGAAAATCTGCAAGTAGAGTCTGCAAGTTGCAGGCTCTGACTGCAGTACCACCTTATACACAGTTCTCCAAGGACAAATTGACTTTACATCCACACCCAAAATTTTTATTGAAAGTGGTCTCTTGGTTTCATTTGAACCAGGCAGTATATTTACCTGTGTTCTTTCCTAAGCCGCATTCATCTCAAGAGGAGCAGCGTCTCCATACATTAGATGTCAGTTGATGTCTAGCCTTCTATCTTGACAGGACTAAACCACTTTGTGCTTTGCCTCACCTGTTTGTGTTATATGGGGATCGTATGAAGGATCGAGCAGTCTCTTCACAAACAATCTTTAGATGGATAACGTCCTGTATCAAGTCTTCATATAAAATAGCTTCAACTACACCCACTGAGTGGGTGTGAGCTAATTCTATGAGAGCGCAAGCAATGCCAATAGCGGCCCTTGATGATATTTCAATATTGGACATTTGTAGGGCTGCCATATAGTCGTCCATACATATGTTTATGAACCATTATGCCATTACTGCATCTTCCAGAGCTGATGCAAACTTTGGAAGGGCAATCCTGGAATCCTTATTTAGATAGACTCCGCCTCCTATGGGTACTGCTTGTGAGTCACCTAAGTGGAATACATGGTTGCATCTACTTGAAAAAGAAATGGTTACTTACGGTCACTGTGGTTCTTCAAGATGTGATGCAGACATGTATTCCACAACCCATCCTCCTCTTCATCGGAGTCTAGTGTCTGGGCTTTCAATGCTAAGGAACAGAGGGGGATCAAGGCGGCACAGCCCCATAAAGCCAGGGGAGGGGCTATGAACCGGAGGCAAAATTCTCTGGCTCCAGTGCACTTATAAAAAGAGAATGCGAGGGGCGGGAGTGTGGGGGAGTAAAGCGGAAAGATACATTTGACTTAACTGAAAAACACAGGAACTAGGCAAGGGTATTTTTGAGGGATAAAAGAGGCAAATGGCCAATATTTGCCTTAACTTTCTGTTTGAGTGGAGAGATGAGAATCAAGTCCTCCTCACCAGAATTATTTTTTCAGGGTGCGAAGAGACCCTAACTCGGACATGAAGTGCTCCTTACCTTTCATGTCTTCTCCATTTGCTATTGTTGCTGCCCTGCAAGTGGCAGCAGCCCAGGCCTGGAGCATTTCTGAGAAGCATTCACCTGGACTACGCCCCACATGCAGCTTACAAAGGTCTTCAGAGAACCACCCAAGACAATTACCTACCCTAACCCCCACAGTGTTTCAGGATAAAGTTAAAAATGCAGCTAGAAGCTCTGCTCATGGGGCAGGGATTCAGACCTCAATACAAATAGTAATTAAAAATGCATAATATTTAAAAATAATAAATGTGAATCAACAGGTATCCCTTTAATAATATCACTTGCAAGTTCCTTTGGGAAAAAAAAAGATTTCATTATTCAAAAGAAATTAGTTTCACTGTTGACTTATGTGTTTATCTATTTAAAATGATGTTCTGTTTTGTTTTTTTTTAAAACAGATTTTGAATGTCCGTAATGTTTTGGTTGTGGTATCCCGCTGGTATGGAGGTATCCTGCTAGGACCAGATCGCTTTAAACACATCAACAATTGTGCCAGAAATATACTAGTGGAATACAGTTATACAAATTCAGCTGTAAGTTATTACTGGTAGATTGACAATGTTGATATCTGAACATACAGGGCCATGTACTTAAATTGGGGAAATTGTCATAGTTGACTTCAGCTGAAGTCAATGGAGCTATGACAGTTTACACCAGCTGAGGATCTGTTCCATTGGTAATTTTTGAGTGCTTATGCTAAACCTAAGAGCTCAGTTAAAAAGATTCTTTCACTACTTTTCTCCTTATTAAGATTCCATAGACTCCCCTTTGTTTTCTTACTTCTTTGGAATTTTCCCTTGTGTTGTGTAATTTTGGTTTTATTGCTTGTTAAATGTAAAATTAAAAAAAGAAAAAAAGTTAATTTGTAAATACCTGACTGCCTTACATGGGTAAAGACTATGGCGTTAGAGATCCCCGAGTTAGAGTATGTGCCTGATAACCAAATAGGCACCATCGTGGGACATATCCTCAAATGACTCAGAGATTGAGTGAGGCCAGGTTCTAGTCCCATTGAAATCAATGGAAGCTTTCACGTTAACTTCAAAGAGGTCAGGACTTGGTCTGATATTTATTTCTTTTTTCTTTTTAAACACCTCATTTTGATACACAGTATGAATCTCAGGTTATTTAACTACAGTGAGCTGTTTTTCAGAAATGATACCATTCACTCTACACTGATTGTACAATTCAACATTCTTGATGCTTTATCAAAGAGAAGGCAGCTCTCAGAAGAAATTTATATGTACAGAAAAACATGTAAACAATTCATAAACAATAAAACACCAAACTTTTCCCTTTTTAAAACTAGATTAGAAGAGTGGAAATCAAGAACAAAGAAAAGACTAAGGGTAAAATTTTTTCAAAAGCACCTGAGTGGATTGACTTTGAATGGGACTTAGCCTCCTACATCAATTAGTTGCTTTTGAAAATGTTTACCTTAGCGCACTATACAATGCTGATATAAACATTTTACAGCTTGATAACAAACCACCTGGTGGTGTTGCTCTCAAGTCTAGGGTGAAACTATATTCCCTCGCCTATATCTTCCCTTAACTGCCCACACTCATGCTTAGCACAGAATCCCAGCAATAAAATGTATATGATTTTAAGTAGTCTTCCAGAGTAATATTCCAGTTTGAGCATTACTCTTAACAGGGCCATGAGAAAGAGTAAGGTTGGTTATGGTTAAAGTATCTAATTTGTAGAGCCCTGCACGGATACACAAATGTGTATCTGCATCCGACCCACAAAAATTATCTGTGGCTATCCGCATCCGTGTATGCGGATATCTGCACATATCCACGGATTAGCAGGGCTCTACACTGGGGGCCAGGCTGAGGCTCCAAGGCATCCCCCACCACCGGAGCCTGGTTGGGGAGAGCTGCGTGGGCAGCTGTGGGGATCCCACGCGGAGTCCCAGACCCTCCACCTGCCCTCGGCCAGGCAGGGAGCATGGGGGGAGGGGACATGGCTGTGGGCTGCTTTCAGCTCCCCACCCCCGCACCGTGGGCTTGTGGAGGGTCCGCTGCGACTCCCCATGGCTCCCCGGTTGGGCTCCATGCTGGCTGGCCAGGGGAAGGGGAAGACCTGTGGAGCTGCCCGGGGGCTGCTTGGCCCCCCGCTCAGGGGAGGCTCTTACCATGGCCAGGCAGTGGCTTTGAGCCACCCCCCATCCCCAGCTGGAGTTGGGTCCAGGAGAGTTGCGCTGGCAGCTGTGGGGAGCTGCTGCGGACCCTCCACCTGCCCTGGGTGGGGAGCCTGAGCAGCCTCCGACCTGTGTCCCAGTCCCCCGCCCAGGGCAGGTGGAGGATCTGTGCCGGGTTCCTCACAACTGCCTGCCCGTCTCTTACCGTCAGAGCCCTGCGCAGATACAAAATTTGTATCCGCATCTGTGCTGCTATCCGCAAAAATGCTCCACAGATATAAAGCAGATACCTGCGGGTTTGCAGGGCTCTGCTAATTTGAAGTCTGGTGATCTGAGTTCTGGTCCTAGCTCTGCGCAGACTCCCTGTGTGACCATAGGAAAGTCTCTTAAACTTTTCTGGGTTTTGTTTCCTGATCTGTAAAGTTCAGATAATAATTCTTACTTATGTAATACATTGTGTAAGCAATAATATTTGCTCACACAGGATGAATTAATATTTGCAAAGTACTGAAATAGAAGTTATGTATAAACAGAGGTGCCAACTTTCTAATGTGCTGGGGTGTGTGCTTGACTCCCTGGCTCTGCCTCTTCCTGCCCCGTTCTGCCCTCTCCCCTGAGCGTGTACTGCTCTTACTCCTCCCCTTCCTTCCCAGTGCCTCCTACATACCGTGGAACAGCTGATCACGGTGGGCAGGATGTGCGGGGAGAGAGGGGGAGGAGTTGATTGGCAGGGCCACCAGCGGGCGGGAGGAGGAGTCTGGCTGCACCCACCATTTCTGAGCAACCACGGAGCTGGCACCTATGTGTATAAGTACTAAGTATCAAAATGATATCCTTCTCTAATTTTCCCAAACAGTTCAAATATTGAAACTTCAAGTTCCCTACCTCTGGCACCTTACCATCCATGCCAGCTTCTCCTGTCTCTTAATGTTTCTGTTCCCTTCCTCCTCTTCACTCTAGAAGATATAAATTATGTTTGTAAATATGCATGTATGTATATGATATGTAATTGCCAACTCTAAAAGGATCCAGACACTTGGAACCAATTGTTTAAGGGATACTTCAAAAATCATACTTTTTGCATGAAACTTTTCTCTTACTTCTGATACAAAGTACATCTAAGATGGTTATAGCTGAAAGAGATGAGAATTTTCTTTCCCCCATTTCTGTTTGTTTACTTTGTGCATTTCACAGCAGTTTGTGTATATTGAGTTTCACTGTTTGCTTATACTGTATAGTCAATCCATTTCCTCTCTTTTGCGTGGGTTGTGGATTGTTCACACAGCAGCAGGGGAGAGAAAAATATTTTTTTTTAAATAGGAAAATGTGATTGTAAAACAGAAAATTGTCCTCAGGGAGTCAGGATTTACTTTTGGTGCGTTTTTTTTAATGACTTCATTTCAGATTGACTCGGTTCCTTTTAAGGCATGTGTAATTTGATCTGCTTTATAGAGGTTAACATCATTCAGTGAACTGTTTAGCATTCATTTGATAAAGATACACGTACTGTAGATAGCAATTGTGGTTCTTGGAAAAGTATTCTTTTTTGCTAATTTTCTTCAGCATGGCAATCAGGATGCAAAAGTACTCTTTAATGTGTTCCAATAATGAACTTTTCTGTTTCATTTTAAAAGCTAGTTTCCAGTAAAGGATTAAAGGCATTTTGTAAATTATGCATAAAATGTGAGAATTGCATGCCAGTAGGAAGGCAACAGGTTTTCACAACAGGTTCAGATGTGTTTGATACTTATGCCAGACATGACAAACTGGAGGCCCTTCATAGTGCTCAGCTCGTAAACACTGTGTGTTGATTTGAACACGGAAACAGTGAGACACAGACACCATAATGTGATTAAATGTGGAGGCTGTATTTTTATTAACAACTCACACCATACTAGGGTAAGCCACCCCACACCCCAATGTATTATAAACCTGAACATGAGAGTGAAGGCCACCCTTAGGTCTGCCAGGCACCCCAGACTGGAAGCTAGAGTCCTGACCCCCTCCTTTCCTCCATGCTGGTGGTAGGAGACACGCGAAGAGGGAAGGCACAAGCTCCATGAGACATATAGGCATGGCTATTCCATGAAAGTGCTCAGGACCAATGCCCAGGCAGCATGCTGGGTTTAGGGCCTTTAATTGTATCCTTCCTAATCCACCAGCCACACCAGATCACACCAAAGTTATAATAATTGTAATTAAATCTCCCACAGCCAAACCTCCTGGATGCCATGTGGAAGGTGAAAAAACTCACACAGCAACTTGCTAATTTCACCAGGTGGGGAAAAATCTTCCCTCCAGAACAGGCAGTCAGGTTAGCCCCTGGCATCAGAGGAGATCCAGCATTAGTAGCTTAAAAGTGGGGCTGAAACAGAGAGCCTGCAAGGCTTCCCCACCTGGGAAGCAAACCTTGTCACTCCCTTTCCCCCACTGCACCAGATGGGAGCCAGTCATCCAACCCTGCACCCCTCCTCCGTCCACCTACCCAGTGGCAGCAGGAGTGAGCCTGTCATGCCCCACAGCCTGGACACAGGGCTGGTCTACACTGGGGGGGGGGGGGAATCAATCTAAGATACGCAACTTCAGCTACGTGAATAGCATAGCTGAAGTCGAAGTATCTTAGATCGATTTACCTCTCGTCCTCATGGCGCGGGATCGACGTCCGCGGCTCCCCGTCGACTCCACTACAGCCATTCATGCTGCTGGAGTTCCAGAGTCGACGGGAGCGCTTTCGGGGATCGATATAACGCATCTAGATGAGACGTGATATATCGATCCCCGAGAAATCGATCGCTACCCACTGATACGGCGGGTAGTCTAGACATACCCATAGATGCAACATGTAAGTCCTCCACCCTTGGGAGAGGTAGCTTGGGGAAAGGGAAACAAGGAGAAGAGTGAAGCATTATCCCCCCACTCACCAGAGGTGAGGGGGAGTGTGGGAAGCAAGGGGGCATGTGGAACACTACATTAGCTGCTTCTGGTTGAGAACTGTCTCCACTGTTCCTGCCTCCACCAAAACCCCAGCTGCCCATTGGGGTGAGCACTTACTTTCTTTTTTGGTCCTGAAGTGCAAGATAGTGAGTGAAGTGAAGCACACATGTTGATCCACTCCCAGTTAACACAGTGAAGTCACACCAGTGTGAAGTTATTATGTCTATCTTATCTATTCATTCAGCTCTCTTCCTTAGTATCTGAGTGCTTATTGGGGTGGTGCCCAGAGCCCCCAATTAGGTTCAGTAGTCCATTCTGTTAGTTGATGTACAAACAGAGGAAGATAAGATCCTTGCCCTGAAGAGCTTAGCGGTTGTAAGCGAGGTCAGAGCCAGGGCAATAACTCCTTTTTGGTAACTATGAATAAAGGTTTTAGAGTTGCTCAAGACAAAAATTTACTAATAAGCAAGTTAGCTTGTTAAATATACAAGTGTGAATGGTCACAAAAATCTCTGAATTATGAATATTTTAAACTAATTACACTATTAAGTGTAGTGTAGTGAGTCACCTCAAAAGAATGTTAGCAGTGCACAGAAAAGCATGGTGGTCTTTACTAGAAGGCAAGAGATTACTGAAATCATACTTGTGTGATTTTTTTTCTTTCAGGAAGAATCATCTAAGCAATTGGGAAAGAACAAAAGAGTAAGAAAGGACAAGAAGAGAACTGAACATTAATTCATTTAAAAATAACATAAAACGTTTAGTTTACACATATTTATATAAAATTAAACATGAATCTTTTCTCTGTAGAAAAGATCCTCAGAAATGTATATTTTTATTCAGTAAAAAATTCAACAAGGGTTTAGAAATATGTTCTTTCTGTTCTGTGGTTGCCTCAGCTGTTCTGGAATGGAGAGCTTAAACAAATGAGTTTTCCATACTCTCATACTTTTAAACTGGATCCTGTGCATACCCAGAGCCATTTTTTTTTGTCAACTACAGTTGATTCAGGCATAACATGGATTAACTGTCCTCCATACAATCAGGTCACTAGTCAAGTGCCTGTCTTGGACTGGGACTCAGTCAGCAGGGTTCTTTAGCATTGGGATGAAGACATGAAAACTTTGGTAAAGAATATTGTCTTTTAAAGCTTTCTGTACCTAACAAAAAAAGCAGATAGGCTCTTTTGTGTATCTAGTCCTTGAGCATACAATTCAGAGTCTGCTTGATGGAGTCTCAAGAGCTATCACGAAGAAAAAAAAGAAAAGGTGGCAATCCACAGACTATAAAAGTCACTTTGTCAATCCATTGAGAACTTTGTTGCATGCATGTCACGCTGAAACCTGTGTAGGTGAGGTGCCCTAAAATTGGAAGAGCAAATGTTTGTGAAACAGGAAACAGCAATTTTGAAATCGTGTATTGCACCTAATAATGAATATTAAATACCAAGTATCCGTACAAGTGTTTCTGTTTTGTTAATTGTATAGAATCTTTCATGCCAATAATTTTTCCTCTCTCATAGAACTTCCAGATTTCTCTCCACTATAATGCAAATCTAGGTCTTGATCCTGCAAAGGGAGTCAATGGGATTCCTGTTATGCATTAAGGACCTGCCATGTAGATCCTGAGGTTTTTTTCCTGTATCTCTCACTTTCAGGGATGTACTCAATTAACTGAGGATCTTTTTCATCTCTAACTTTTATGATCTTTAATTGCTAGGGTTGATAGTTTCTTTTTGAGTTCTAACAATAAAGCCACTTCCATAGGCTTGGTTCACACTAGAAACTTTTAGTGGTATAGCACTGTCAGTGAGAGGTATGCTTTTTTAAAATGGCATTTATATATCAGCAAAAGCCTTAGTGCAGATGTAGTTGTATCAGGAAAAAAAGTGCTTTGACAGTATAGTTTATTTTGCTCACCAAACTGATATAAAATATACCAGCAAAAGCACTTTTTTGCTAGTATAACTTGAATCTGCCCTTGAGTTGCTGGTACAGTTATACCCACAAACATTTTCTACCATAGACCTGGGCTGATTAAACTAGTTACACCAGAGTGTCACAGAGCAATGGAGAAATCTCATATCCATAACTTTAGCATGACTAAACATGTTAAGTCATCTAATGGCCTCATTTCCAAAAGAATGGAACACCCACAGATCCCTTTGCAGCTGCTTAGTTATCTTACAGATGGATTCATTTAAAGCCAAAACACTGTCCTTTACTTCTGGTAAACTGTTGACAAATATTCCCAATATTCCAGTGTTTTCCTTAGAGGTAGAAATTGCTCCAATTATTTTATGTAAAAATAGGTTGGGCTTCAGATATTTTACAAACACGATCGATTCCAGTGCCATGATGATATGTATGTTTCATTCACTCCTTCCAAAATGAACACTTTAGCTTATGTTTTCAAAAGTGACTAGTGATTTTAAGTGTCTAAGTTTGTAGATGCCCAAGTTGAGATACCTTAAAGGGGTCTGATTTTCAGAAAATGCTGAGCCCCTACTCCCTAAAAAGCAAGTGCCTTTCTGGAGTGTCAAGTCAGGCATCCCAAAATTGAGGAACTCATAATCCTTGGTCACTTCTAAAAATGTAGGTCTATATTCTTCCTAAAATAAACTATAACAAATCAACCCTCAAGTTGAAGGAAATTGGAAAGCAGACTAGCAAAGCTAAGAGACTTGAGAATCTTTAGGAAAGGTTGACATGGATGTTGTGTATTTGGTTGTCATGGTTTTTGTTGCTATGGCAACTGAGTTAGATTATTAGGGGATAGCCCAGCCTGTTTCGGCCGGTTGGGTGAGCTCTGTGTCTGTAAATAAAATGGTAGTTTTGTTAGCTGTCTGCTGTCTGGCCTCAAGTGATTTCTTCCTAAACCGGCTGCACCCAAGGATATAACAAGTGGTGATGAGGGTGGGATTCCGGTGCTCCAGTAACAGAAGGAAGTAGAAGTCAAGGTAAAGAACAAACAAACAAAAAACCTGCTTGTTTGCACTGACTGTGAAAGTGAAACTAAAAATCATGGCTACTCTGACCAGGCCACTGGAACCTTTTGATGAGAATATAGAGCAGTGGCATGTATATACTGAGCGTTTTGAGCTTTTTGTTATTGCAAATGACATTACAGAAGCGAAGAAGGTGCCAATATTCTTAAGTGTTGTAGGGGCTCAAACCTACTCCCTGCTACGCAGCTTACTACACCCTGTTAAGCCTGAGACTAAATCTTACAGTGACATTGTGGAAATCCTGGGGTCCCATTTTTCCCCCAAACCACTGGTAATTGCTGAAAGATATAGGTTCCACAAAAGAGACCAAAAGGAAGATGAAACAGTTGTACAATTTGTAGCAATTTTAAAAAAGCTAGCAGAACACTGTGAATTTAAAGAGATGTTAAATGATGCCCTGCGTGACAGGTTAGTGTGTGGCCTCTACAGTGAAGCTATACGGAAGCGCCTACTGATAGAGACTGAGCTTACATTACAGAAGGCTGTTGATATTGCTGTCTCCATGGAACTGGCTACAAGGGAGGTGCAATACATCGGTGCATCCCCTAGCGTGCAAAAAGTGTCACAAGAACCGACCCACAAAACTATGCAGAGTCAAGAATGTTACCGCTGTGGTAAGCCGGGTCACCAGGCATCAGAATGCTGGTGTAAAGACCTGGTGTGTTGACACTGTGGCAAAAAGGGACACATTGAGTGTGCCTGTAAACAAAAGAAAAAGAGGCCTGTGGTCTGGCCGACAAAAAGAGGAACCCTGCATACCCTAGAGCAGACCCAGGATGATCAAGGTGACACCTCATCGCGAGAGGAAGTGCCACTGCATGTTTTGTCTTTGGCAGTGGGCTCACATGAATACTGGGTAACCCCGTTGTTGGATGGCAAACCTATACGCATGGAACTGGACACCGGTGCAGCCGTCTCACTGGTCTCCGAGACTGTGTATAAAGAAAAGCTACAGCATCTTCCGCTTAAGGCAACAAAAACTTCTGAAGACGTATACGGGAGAAGCTGTGCCCATGTTGGGCACTATTGATGTTAAGGTGGAGCTCAATGGACAGGCTGCTAAATTGCCACTGTTTGTGGTGAGAGGTAACTACCCAGCCTTAATGGGTAGGTCTTGGCTTGGAAGATTCAACTGAACTGGGCAGAAGTGCACCGGATGACTAAAGAAGAAACCAGTCTAACCCCTATACTAAGGAAACATGCTGCTGTTTTTGGAGATGATTTGGGAAGTATGAAGGGAATCACTGTGACATTGAACATTAAACCTGACAGTCCACCAAAATATCTGAAAGCCCGAACTGTGCCATATGCCATCAGGCCAAAAGTTGAAGCAGACCTGGAGCGCCTGGTCACCAATGGAGTCCTAATACCAGTTACCCATAGCTCATGGGCCACTCCTATCATTCCAATAGTGAAGAAAGATGGCTCTCTCTGGATTTGCAGTGATTTTAAAGTCACTGCCAGTGTTGTGTGCAGAGCAATACCCACTTCCCCGCATTGATGACCTCTTCACAGGCATGGCTGGGGGACAAAAGTTCAGTAAGATTGATCAGAGTCAAGCATATTTACAGATGCACGTCGATGAAAAGTCCCAAGAGCTGTTGACTATTGTGACTCATAAGGGGCTTTATTGATACTGTCGCCTACCCTTTGGAATAACGTCTGCTCCCGCCCTGTTCCAGAGGGCTATGGACCAGATCTTGTGTGGCTTGTCAGGAGTTCAGTGCTATCTGGATGATATCCTGGTCACTGGAAGAAATGAAGAGGATCACTTAAAGAATTTAGAGGCTACCCTACAAAGAGTGGAAGAGTATGGCCTACGAGTTCGCAAAGACAAGTGTGAATTCTTCAAGCCCTCTGTTGAATATTTGGGACACATCATTGATTCTGCAGGTTTTCATAAGGCCCCTGCAAAAGTTAAAGCTATTGTGGAGGCTCCCCCACCTCAAAATGTAAGCCAGCTGCGCTCGTTTCTAGGACTACTGAACTATTATGGAAAGTTCATCTCACAGTTAGCCACACTGCTAAAACCACTTCATGAGCTCCTTGGGCAGAACAAGGCCTGGAAGTGGACTGAAGCCTGTGATGTTGCATTTAACAAAGCTAAGGATGCATTGCTAAATTCTGAAGTTCTAACACACTTTGATCCATACTTACCCCTGCAATTGGCCTGTGATGCCTCCCCTTATGAAGTGGGAGCAGTCGTGTCACATATTATGCCTTCGGGAGAAGAGAGACCTATTGCTTTTGCTTCACGCACTCTAAGCAAAGCAGAAACGAACTACACCCAAATCGAACGTGAGGCATTAGGAATTGTTTTTGGAATTTGGAAGTTTCATCAGTACCTGTTTGGGCAAAAGTTTACTCTTCTCACAGACCATCGACCTCTGACGTCAATTTTTGGACCTTACACAGGCATTCCCCCATTAGCTGCTAGTCGTATGCAACGTTGGCCATTGTTACTTTCAGCGCACACATATGAAATCAAATATCGGAAATCCACTCTGCACGGCAATGCAGATGGCCTCTCAAGGTTGCCTTTGCCAGTCAAACATCAAGATAGTGCCCAAAAGGAAATCTTCTACTTTGACCAGGTAGAGAATACACCCATCACTGCTACTCAGATAAAGAAGGCAACTCGCGTTGACCCAGTATTGTCCCAAGTTATGGACCTGGTGATGCATGGAAAATCTCGACAAACCTCTCCGGTCTCACCCGACCTTGTTACCTACATGTCCAGGAGGACGGAGTTATCGGTCCAATCTGGTTGTTTGTTGTGGGGGAGACGTGTCATTATTCCACCACCATTGAGATCACAGATGTTAGAACAGCTACATTCCGGTCACTGTGGAATAGTGCGCATGAAGGAAATTGCTCGAAGCTATTTTTGGTGGCCTGGATTGGACAGTGCTATTGAAGAGAAGGCAAAAGCTTGTATGTCATGTCAGGGTGTGAGGAATGCACCCCAATGGGCACCCCAACACCCATGGGACTGGCCTGAAAACCCGTGGCAACATATTCACGTTGACTTTGCTGGCCCCCTTGAAGGAAGCATGTTCTTGGTGGCAGTAGATGCCCATTCTAAATGGCCAGAAGTCTCTATAATGCAGTCCACTACTGCAGAGAGTACTATCCAAAAACTACGAGGACTCTTTAGTCATTTTGGTCTGCCAGAACAACTTGTGAGCAACAACGGACCGCAGTTCGTCTCTCAGGAGTTTCAAAATTTTATGAAGGCAAACAGGATACACCACATCATGTCAGCACCATATCATCCATCCACCAACGGATTAGCTGAAAGATTTGTGCAGACAATGAAACACGCTTTGAAATCAGCAAGGGGACAACACTCCATTCAAAAGCGTCTGGATACCTTCTTACTTTCCTACAGAAACACACCTCATGCTACGACCCAGGCATCCCCGGCCTTTCTAATGATGGAACGACAGCTGCGCACTTGCTTTGATCTGCTGAAACCTTCTGAACCCCGACAAATTGTGCAACATCAGCAGCAATATCAAGTCATCAGATGGGCACCCAGAGCAAAAGACCGAACCTTTAGCACGGGACAGCCAGTTTTGGCTCGGAATTATACTTCCAGAGCTAAATGGGTCCCTGCCACAATCATCACTCAAACAGGACCTGTTTCCTACACAGTCCGGACTGCAGAGAATCTTACCTGGCGGCGACATGTAGATCAGCTGTTGCCAGGTCATGCCAGTCCTCAGGACACATCTGCAGTTGAGGGGTCTGACTTCACCTCTTCTGGTGAGACACCGAATCACGAATCACCTGTTCCTGACTGTTCTCCTCCATTACTGCCGGCGGCTGTGATACTCCTTTGCCCAGCACGAGCTGATACCACCTCCTCACCTGTTCGTGCTGCGGACCCTGAGCCCATGGTACTTTCGGGTGCAACAACACCAGTAGTTCGCCGTAATCCACCTAGAGACAGAAGGCCTCCTGATCGGCTGGATCTTTAGCTAGGGCGAACCCACGGTTATGGGGCAAAATAATCCCCAGGGTTTAGCCGGGAATGGAGGCAGTTTACCCTCCTTCTCTAGTCTAGTGTGTGTTTTATTTAGGGGCTGTTCTTATTGGGGGGAGGAATATGTTGTGTATTTGGTTGTCATGGTTTTTGTTGCTATGGCAACTGAGTTAGATTATTAGGGGATAGCCCAGCCTGTTTCGGCCGGTTGGGTGAGCTCTGTGTCTGTAAATAAAATGGTAGTTTTGTTAGCTGTCTGCTGCCTGGCCTCAAGTGATTTCTTCCTAAACCGGCTGCCCCCAAGGATATAACAATGGAAGTCTCCAAGTTAGAGCTGTTCAAATAATACTAAAAATGATTTGCAAATATTTTAGTGAATAAATGTGGTAACTTTGCTAAGCTCTTATTCATGGTGTCATATGGTTTGTTGTTTGAATACCTTGACCAATGCCAATTTATTTATGAAGATGTTAGAGAATCCCAAAAGCTCCATGAATTTTTGCCCAAATAATTATTCAGCTGAAAATTCAGATAAGTGTTGGTTGCCTTTTATTTTCCTATTACAAAAGTTTGTCAACGAATCAGTGAGCAAAAACAATCCCATTTAATTGAGGTAGAAAATAACATCTGAGAGCAAATAGTCAAAATGACAGTATGTATGTGTTTGTGTAACTGCTGGTGTGTAAATCCCCGTCTGTGCCAGTCCAGAGAATAGACGACTTGTTACAGCAGCCAGCTACTGAGCCTTGTCTCTTTAGCTCAAGCAGCTCCTGCTTTTAGCTCTGGATGTTCCCAGTTCAGTCCCCTTTGTGTCACCTCCAGGACAGTGGCCATCATGCTTGCATTTGTTTCTTCTGCAGAATGTTAGCTGCTGGTGAACTACCTCTTTTGGACTGATAAGATAAGAGAAGTTATATCCTCTTTTTTTTTTAAAGTATTTTTCTAATTTAAAGCTGCGTGATTGAGAGCAAAGTTTTACTTGTGGCTTTCCACAAAACACTTGTTTTGCAATAAAGCATGAGAGTAGATTTTTGTTCCAAACATCGTGAGAAATGCTTCAATGTATCTTACAGACAAAGAACTTGTGTTCCCTGTAATACTTTGAACTGCTGGTAGACCTTCAAGGGGGTTGGGCTCAATCATTTGATTGCCTACAACTGTCTCTTCATTGTCCTTTAAAGCATAGAAGGGCAGCTTAGGTCAGATGTCAAAAGGTTTAGGATTGATGTAGATATCAAGACAAGTGAGATATTTATTGAAATCTGACAATGACGATGTGCAGGGTGTTCCAGGATATACTCTGCTGGAGTACAACTTGTGTAACTCTGAGAATGTGCTATTTAATTCAAGTTTAATGTGCTAGTAAATTCTAGATGGATGTCAGTTTTGTTCTGATCAATAAATTATAGGGAACCTTTCTAGCTTTAATCTCTCTAGCTGTGATAGTCTGTTAGTATTTACAGCTCTGATGTAATCCAACTTCTTGGTGATTTTGAGATATGGCTCTGGGCAATAAAAGGCACAGTTGTGGTCTGTAGTATGCGCCCATTGAGAGGAGTACAGGGGAGTAAGACACCCTTTGTCTCTTCTGTGTGAGATAAGGATATCCAAGGGAACAGCAGCCTCTACAAGGCTGATTTTCCCCCATCCCATGCAGATTGGCAGGGAATGGATGGAGATTTCACTCTGCTCTCTCCATGCCAGTTTAGCTGTGCCAGCCAGCATGTGGGGGAAACAATCTGGGTCAGGGATAGGGTTGGCACAGTGTAATCTCCCACCATGGAGCAAGGGATGAAAGAGGCAGTATGTTGAGACTAAGTCAGAATTTGGTCCCTGGTCAGCCCCTTAACTCATCAGGGCTTTTGGCAAAGTCACAGTCTAGTCCAAAATAAATAGACGTTCCTATATTTCACTTTAATAGTGAAACATTTTATTATCTTAATTAGGTGAATTTCAGTATCCTAAAGTAATAGCCACAAACATTGCAGTAGCATTACTTACTATTGCAAGCTGTTGTGCTTTGGAACTTGGCCGCAAAATATTACAGTACTGTATTTTCATAAGGGTTTGGATGGATGAATTTAAAAATTAACAAAACAAAATTTAAATACAGCACAATGCTCCCCCTCTGAACACAACAATGCTTCATTTACTATGGGATCAGCTAGATTTAAACAAATCTTGTAGGACTTTAACTGGCAAATAGGATCAAACAAGAAATGTGCAAAAGTCATTCTAATTCCTTTATATTAAAAGCCATTATCCAAATATATTTTATACTTCTAATAAAATATAATGGTGCTTTTAAACAAGCAAAGAAACAAAATGCTGTTAAATGTCCCCTATCACTGTAATTCAGATACCAAATTATGGACTAAATACATATTTCATCCAATAAATGTGAAAGGATTTTCCAGCAGGCTGGAAAAATTGAGTGATCTGTTTATCAGAAGAAAATTCAGAGAGAGAAATTAATATGGCATTAATCCCAACTCAAGTCATTAAATACAGCCACCTCCTCCATATAAATATGCCCATAAAAGGGTGCAAACTGCAGTTGGAGAACAGAGGGGAGGAAGGGTGCTTTAAAATGTTTTTATTATTTTGATTGCAATGACTTTGCTGTATTGGAAGGAAATCAGACTGCACCTGAAACCCAATTGACCACTCTAGGACCCCGAAGTGCCTAGAAACAGTATCTGCATTCCTTTTTTTTTTGTATTTAAATTGAAAATTTAAATGATGTCATTCTGCCAACAGCCCCTTTGACATTTGTAGTCTGGTCTCCGATATGGATTTTTCAAACAAACAAACAAACAAACAAACAAACAAACAAACAAACAAACAAACAAACCCAACGTTGTTAGAAAAGCCTTTTCTAGCAAAGTGCTGGGTTCTCCATGAGCCAAGTTGAATTCAAAAGGAATGACAGAATACTGAGAGCTAGTTCCTGCTAGTCTTATAAACTGCAAGGTCCTGCGGCCAGATGGTATGCAGGATGCACTTTGATTACCCTCAGTGCAAAGTTATTTAAGTTGAAAAAAAGATAGCATAAAACATTTAATCCAACACTCCTAACATGTACTCAGAATTTTTCAGTACATAAATCTAAAAAGGATTAGTTTGTTCCTAAACCATTTTTATTTTTTACAGGAGATAAAAAATCATTTTATTATCCCAACATAGCAATTTTAAATTTTGAATTGTAGTAATAGTTTGGTCTTGTAATGTCTTAATTCTTTGAAAAGGCATTAGTGCAGCTCTGTTACCTATTACTGTACAGTTTTAGATTTGCAGTTCATACTTCTGTGGGAATTCTACACCAAAAAAATTAAAAATTCTGCACACTATTTTAAAATTCTGTAAAATTCTACATATTTTATTTGTCAAAACACCACAATATAATCACACCAGTTTCAATTATTTTGGTAATTTATTTCAAAATACCTGTCAGCAAGTATGTCTGTAATAATACAGACAACAAAAAAAGGTTTAGGAAATGTTTTTTGACAAATAGATTCCTTAATAGGAATATTAATACAGAACTTTGAGTAATAATTCATTTAAACTACAATATAGAAATGTATTTCCCACAGTGCAAAGGTTTAGGGGAATCCGGGCTAATGGAGGAGCTGAGGGAGAGGGAAGTAATTGCTAGCAAGAAGCCTTGGAGTGAACCTGCAGGGTCGTTGGATGTGGGTGGGAGAAGTATGGAACAGTTTTTTGGGGGAGGAGGAAGGGATTATTAGGGAGTTGCGGAGCCTCCCCCATGCAGACACTGGCTAACCCTAGCCTATCATTCAGTCAGACATATCTGCCCTGTCCCCAGGTGGCCTTGCACCAATATTCAGCCCTCACCCCTGTCTGCCACTGCTATAACCATTCTAAACACCAGTCTGCAACCCCCTGCAGCAGCCCAAGGTGCCCCACACTGTCTGTCCCCACCATATCCCGTGCCGCCTCACCTGGCCCCACCAGCAAGGTGCTTTGAGGAACGCAGCCTCTTCTCCCACTTCCCTCTTGGCAGCTGGCTGCTCCCTACCAGGAGCGGCTTCCCTTTTTTCTGGCACCAGGGTAGCCCCGGTGAGTGAAAAAATTCTGCAGGGGTTATGAATTCTGTGCATGTGCAGTGGTGCAGAATTCCCCCCGGGAATAATTTCACTAAGAATGCCTGCAAGGAAAAAAATCTACATAACTGACTGTGCTCACTTGAGCATATTAGATTTTCACCTCTCATTCAAATCAACATGCTAGATAGTAAAGTTGCTCTTTTTATAGAATTGTCACTAAACCTTTCACACAATATCCTGCTGGAGGCACATGTTCAGCAATCTATTAGGTACCAGTTAGCTGCCTTAGAAATTCTCCTAGTTATTTACAATTTTATTTAATCCTAAGCTTTCAAGTATAGTTAGTAATTGTCTAGCTAATAATTTTCTCTCCCAGTTTCATCATAGTTACAATGCTGCAGCAGAACTCTTCTAATAACTAATAGAATGGATCCCTGATTAAATTGTGACTACATTAGGAATATTTTTGAAACATCAGTGTTGCTAACAGTATTTGGAGCCCTAGTATAAACAGCCTGTTGCTCCCAATACCTTTTCCAGCACTCTGCTGATCCATCTGATGGCTGCTTACTGGCCTTTTCTGTCCTATTAAGCATTGCCTGAGTCTTATAATCAGCAAACATCCAACAAAAAGATGTTTCCAAACTTCTGACAAGGTTAACCTGGGTGTCTAATTTAATGGATTTCTTTGCTAATGTATGCATAATAGGAAGAAAAATTCTAATGGTAAGCAGGTCTCTTAAATTTTCACATGTCTAAATGAAAGCTGTCATTTCTATTACTATATATGGAATTAGTGGGATGCTACTCCTTTTCATTTTCAACCAGATAATCCCATGTTGAATTAGATCCAGCTAGCTTACTTTAGATCAAACTTCAGTATATGGTAGCAGGGAGAAGAAAACAGGTTGCAGCACTGCTTAGCAGTTGTTAAGATCTGTGGTTTGTACAACGATGCCTGGAAATGAGATAATGCTCAAAGTAGACGTGAGTATCTTCTTATATAGTTTACATTCTGGTATTACTTACATAGTGTGCAGATTTTGTATGAATAATAACGTTTTTTATGTCTATAATGCAAGGGTGGGCAAACTTTTTGGTCTGAGGGCCATATCTGGGTGGGGAAATTGCATGCAGGGCCATGAATGTAGGGCTAGGGCAGGGGGTTGGAGTGCGAGAGGGAGTACGGGGTGTGGTAGGGCATGAGGTGTGCAGGAAGGGGCTCAGGGGAAGGGGTTGGTGCAGAGGAGGGTTGCGGGGTGTATGAGGGGGCTCAGGGCAGGGGGTGGGGTGCAGCAGGGGGCTCAGGGCAGGGGCTGGAGTGCAGGAGGGCTGTGGGGTGTGGCAGGGGCTCAGAGCAGGGGTTTAGGGTGCAGAAGGGGGATCAGGGCAGGGGGGTGGGGTGCAGCAGGGGGCTCGGTGCAGGAGGGGTGTGCCAGGGGGTTAGGGTGCGGGGTGCAGGAGGGGTTCAGGGTGCAGGCCCCAGCCCGGCACCACTTACCTGGAGCGGCTCCTGGGTGGCAGTGGCGCGCAGCGGGGCTAGGAAAGGCTTCCAGCCTGCCCTAGCCCCACACCACTCCTGGAACTAGCAGGCACCACGTCCCTGCGGACCCTGGAGGAGGGAGGAGGGGCAGAGGGCCCTCGCTTGCAGGTACCTCCCTCGAATCTCCCATTGGCCATGGTTTCCTGTTCCCGGAGCCCTCTTTCCCCACTCCCCCATGGGCCGCAGGGATGTGGTGCTGGCCGCTTCAGGGAGGGGTGCAGGGCCTGCAGCACCACAGGGCTGGCAATCCCGCAGCCAGATCCAAACCCCTGATGGGCCGGATCCGGCCCGCGGGACATAGTTTGCCAACCCCTGCTATAGTGCCTTCTATCCAACGATTATCTGAAAGCATTTTGCAAGCAATAATGAATTTACTCCAACACCCTCTAGAGTAAATCTTTGTATTCCCATTTTGAAGATGGGTAACTAGAGTCAAAGCTTGAAACCAGCATTTTCAAACTTGGGTACCTAAAGTTAGACCCTATAAACCATTTTTAAGCTTCTGAATAAAAGTGTCTTGATTTTTCAGAGTTGTTTCACAGCTTCCGATGAGTGGCTTATGTATAAATAAAAATCCGTGTGCACACAATTGGCACTCCATTTCTATCACCAGCCCTACAAAGTCATGGCCTCATTGAAGCCAAAAGCAAAGCTCCCACTGACTTCAACAGGGCCAGGATTTCTCCCCCGTTTTCAGGAAGTTAGCTTCTGATCCTGGTTCACTGAAGTCAATGCCTGTCACTGGGCGCAGGATTAGACTCTTATTGGTTAACATCAGTCCAAAAGATATCAGATATAATTTTTCTGTATATGAGCTTTGAACTATAGAGACTGTATGAACAGGAAAATATTTTAAAAAATAATAAAAATAATAAAAAAAGATAAATAATTCTGATCTCCATGACATGGAAAACATCATTTTATATGGTTGTACATCATCAAGCAAATGGGACCTCAGTCCTACAGCAATAGAAATAATAATTTGTTGTTGCTAAATAAATACTGAAGAAATTAGAAAGTAAACCTATTTTTCTTCCCTAGAATTAAGTCCCTGCAAATACATATAAATGGGAAACAAATTCCAGAGAAAATCTGGTGCGCACACTATGCTAACCATCAAAAATTCTTGTCTATAATAAGAAAGAGTGAGCAAGAAAGCAATTTTTCAAGGCAGCTTTTCTGACCTCCATTGATAAGGATCATCCTGAAGGAAACACAGTGTGACATTCTGTACCTCGAGGGAACACCCAGCACCCCTATGTTCATCCTTATAAAATGATTGTGTGGTATCTAACACAAAGTTTGTCACGTTGGGTGTCTTCAGAAGGCTCATAATACACTGAGCATTGTTGTTTTAATAATGTTATAGGCTGCATAGGCACCAACTTCCCCTCTGCCTGGTGGGTGCTCGACCCCCCCACACCCCTTGCCCCGCCTCTTTCCGTCCCTGCATTGCCCTCACCCCACCCCCATTCCACCCCCTAGTCCCTGTCCCTGCCCCGCCTCTTCTCTGCCTCCTCCCCCCAAGCGTGCCATGTTCCTGCTCCTCCCCTTCCCTTCCAGAAAGTCCTAAGCACCACCAAACTGCTGTTAGGCAGCAGAGGGGTGGGAAGTGCTGGGAGGGAGGGGGAGGAGTGGGGATGCGGCATGCTAGGAGGGGAGGAAAAGGAGACGAGGAGGGAGGAACTTGGTTGCTGGTGGGTGCAGTGCACCTGCTAATTTTTCCCTGTTGGTGCTCCAGCCCCGGAGCACTCACGGAGTCAGTACCTATGATAGGTTGTAATTTCATGTATATAGTTATGAGGCTGAAAATGTGTCCTCATGTTTTAAAACAAGACCAGGCAAAAACTCTCCAAGAGCAGAGCGGCAGTTCACACCTCATCAGGGCATGTATGGGACAAACCCAGCCCAGTTTCACAGGAACAAAGGACACTGGCCTAGGCAGCAACAGAGGATATCTTGAACTCTCAAGTGAGTCACCCCCTTTCCTTTGGTCAGTTTGGGACTACGATGAGGTAATGCTCACCTGACTCTGAAGGGGGAGGGGCAAAACCAAGAGGGAAGAAAGAACATGATAAAAGCGAGAGACATTTGCCCTGCTCTTCCTCTCTCTTCCATCTACATCTACAAACAACACACCAAGTGACTGAAGCACTGATCAAAGGGGAGAACCTGGCTGAAGGGCAACCAGCCAGCCTGTAGTGAGAAGCATCTAAGTTTGTAAGGGCACTGAAAGTGTTTAGATCAGCTTAGAATGTGTTTTGCTTTCATTTCATTTGACCAAATCTGACATGTTATGCTTTGATTTATAATCACTTAAAATCTATCTTATAGTTAATAAATCTGTTTGTTTATTCTACCTGAAGCAGTGTGTTTGGTTTGAGGCATATCAGAGACTCCCCTTGAGATAACAAGACTGGTACATATCAATTTCTTTGTTAAATTGATGAACTCATATAAGCTTGCAGCATCTAGCGCACATAACTGGACACTGCAAGATGGAGGTTCCTAGGGTTGTGTCTGGGACCAGAGTTATTGGCTAGTGTCATTCAGTTGCAAGTAGCTGGGAGTGGCTTACATGCCAGAGGCTGTGCGTGAACAGCCCAGGAGTGGGGGTTCTGACAGTAGAGCAGGGTAAGGCTGGCTCCCAGAGTCAAGGATTGGAGTGACCTAGCAGATCACTGGTCCACACAACACCAGAGGGGAACGTCACACAGTCACTGCATTTTAAAATTAGCATTTGAAAACTCTGCTTCCTGTTTACTGGTGATACTTCTGCAGATTCATTTCTCAGGACATTTCAGCTAAATGGACCATGCTTTTGAAAACAAGGAAGCTGTGCAAAATCTAGATTTACCAAGCATCAGAATCTTGCAATCATTTTTTTTACTTTATTAAATCATTTTGGATGCTCAATATTTGTTTTTCAGTATACAGTATCTTATTAATTTTTTTTATCTTCATTAACAGTTACTGTACTGTTTCTTCAGAAAAGAGCCTGAAGTGGATGGACAATATGTATAGCAAATGTGCTGAAGGTCGAAACATGACTTCATCCATACCGAACTTGGAATCAAAATTTACATTGGTCGTTTTGGTATTACTGGCAGTTCTAATGGTTTTGATAGCTCTTATTACAGTGCTTGGAAATGGCTTGGTTGTCCTGGCTTTTTTGGTGAACAAAGATCTTCGGCATCGAAGTAATTATTTATTTCTTAATCTTGCTATTTCAGACTTTCTAGTCGGTAAGTTACGATAATGAAGCAAATGTAATATTCATTTTATAGTTTATGGCAAAGAAAGATTTATTTCATTATGTTGTTTCTCTTAAGCAAGTTTCCTGAACATATGCCTAAGATCAGATAATGGGACGGAAGCTGCATAAAGTACTTTAGGAGGCTATTAGTTCTCTGTATTAGAAAGAGAAACCAATCTTTTAGCAATGTGAAAGATGTTTGCTTCAGAAAAGAGAGCAACTATTCTATGTAGAATGGATGTGAAACCATTGCTGCTTAGGGATTATTGTTTGTAACTGGTTTTAATTAACCTCTATTCATCTTTAAAACTTGGAATTTTGCTTTTCATCATAGATTGTCAGATGGAGCACAGTATATATTAACCAATAGATCTTGTATATATTGCAAATTCCATTCAGTTTTTCTGTATTTGGTTGAAATTATCTAGTAGTCAAAAGTTTAAGAATTACTGGTTATTTTTTCCAGGAGTACATACGCTACATCATTCCATTTACTGAGTCAGCCAACTGACTAATGCTAGGCAGTTTTTGCAAGTATTCTACTGTTCATCTCTGTATCTGGCTGCAGGCTTAAGGACATATGAAAAGAATAAATAATCAATTATTAATCATTTCAGCGGGTTGATGCCACACACACACACACACACACACACACACACACACACACACACACACACACACACACACACTCTTTTAAAAAACTATGCTTGAAATAAATTAAAATTGATTGTTGGAATCCAAAATTATACCACTATAGCATTTAAACAAATATGTAGAAGAGTTATCATTGGTAGAAGAGAATTAAATCATTGTGAACGCAGAACAATAGTTTTTAACAAGAGTTAATATTTCAAGAATGTTACATATTTTTCGAAGACACAACTGAATTTTCTGTAATTAACATATTTACATCCTGCTTATTTTACTTAAGCAATAACACAAGATCAGCAATGAAGTTCTGGGTGATTATTGTGTGCCCCAGGTGGTATTCAGAGGCATGAGGCTGCAGACGTAGGGCTACAGCCACAAAAAGGATATAAGCTCCTCGCTGCAATGCCTGTCTTTAGGTGTCCTGCTGCCCACCGGATCTTCAGCCCCCAGTTAGGAGTCTAGGCTCCCTATACAATGCATGGGGTGAGACGGGTGCCTAGGAATGGGATTCTCAGAAGCCAGCACACTGAGCAAGAAACCACTTAAGCTAATGAGGAGTGAAATGCGGAAGAGAGGAGTGTGATTTAAATTCCATCCCTCGAAGGGGATAAGGCACCTAGGTCTGGATCAGAGGCGGGCACCTAACTCCACTTGAGATTCACAGCTGTGAATCCTTCCTGGAGTTAGGCACCTAAACAGGTCAGAGATTGAGAGAAACCTATCTCAGAATGCTCTATAGCCCAGTGGTTAGGGCACAGAAGCAGGAAACTGAGGTTCAAGTCCTTGCTCTGAATCAGGCAGCGTTCTGAGAATCAGATCTGAGTTGCAGTCTCCCATGAGTGATCTAACCACTGGCGTATTGTATATAATTGGGAGTGATAGTTCCTCCTCTGTTTTGGACAGGGCCTGATGCAGTAGGCTTGCTTGTAGGCAGCCTCTCACAATGCCTATTGGATCAGGCCCCATAGGTGAGGTAGGAAGGGGAATGCAGCTTCAGGATCCCAGGGAGGCTTAAGTGTGAGCTGGGCATCAGAACTTAGGTGACTTTGCACATGTGTACCAGTAGAAATGTAGGTGCCATGGGGACTTTGCTCATGGAAACTTAGGCACCTCAGGAATTTAGGCACCTAAAGTGGCAGTTAGGCACCTTAAATCCCTTTGTGGATCTAGACCAGAGGTTGGCAAACTTTTTGGCCCAAGGGCTACATCTGGGTATGGAAATTGTCGGGGGTCCATGAATGCTCATGAAAAAATTTGGGGTTGGGGCGTAGGAGGGGGGTGAGGGCTCTAGCTGGGCGTGTGGGCGCTGTGGTGGGGCCAAAAATGAGTAGTTCCGGGTGAGGGAGGGAGCTCTGGGCTGGGGCAGGGAATTGGGGTGCAGGGGGGAGGGGGATGGCTTTGGCCGGAGGTGCGGGCTCTGGGCTGGGGATGAGGGATTTGGGGTGTAGGAGGGTGCTCCAGGCTTGGACCAAGGGGTTCGGAGGGTGGAAGGGGGATCAGGGCTGGGACAGGGGGTTGGGGCACAGTGGGGGTGAGGGCTCTGGCTGGGGATGTGGGCTCTGGGGTGTGGCCAGAAATGAGGAGTTCAGGGTGCAGGAGAGGGCTCTGGGTTGGGGCAGGGGGCTGGGGTGTGGGAGAAGGATCAGGGATGCAGCAGGGGGTTGGGGCACAGGAGGGGGTCAGGGGTGCGGGCTCTGGGCTTACCTCAAGCAGCTCCTGGAAGCAGCAGCATGTCCCCACTCCAGCTCCTATGCGGAGGTGCAACTAGGCGGCTCTGCGCACTGCCTCGTCAGCAGGTGCCGCCCCTGCAGCTCCTACTGGCCGCAGTTCCTGGCCAATGGGAGCTGCAGGGGTAGTGCTTGGGGTGGGGGCAGTGCACGGAGCTCCCTGGATGCCCCTAAACACAAGACCCGGAGGGGGGACATGCTGCTGCTTCTGGGAGCCTCGGCACGCATGCACAGAGCAGCCTCCGACCCTGGTCCCTGGCTGGAGTGTGGGAGCAGGGCAAGCCCCAGACCCCGTTCCCCAGCAGGAGCTTGAGGGCCAGATTAAACTGGCTGGAGGGTTGGATGTGGCCCCCAGGCCATAGTTTGCCCACCCCAATCTAGATCCTAGTGCTCGAGTATACTGTACTGATGAGTAAGGGAGCACTAGGAATGCAAAGTGTCATATTGCTGTAATACATTTTAAAAGGAACTAGTCTTTGCTCCTCTGAGCAAAGGATTTGAAAACATGCTCAGAACAAAACAGCATTAATGTGGATAATTTAAATGTTAGGTTTATGACATACACAATATATACTCCTATAATATGCACTGTTCGGGAAGAGGGGCATTTTCAGTGCTGGGAATTAGCTGAAGAGCTCCCATGAAGGGGGTTCTGTTTCTGGTCCCACCCAGACTTCAGGCCCTGGAGCTATCAGGCTGAGAATGCTGTAGATAGTGTGTACTCAATCCACTGGAGAGAAGGGAACTCTTCTCAGCTTTCACCGTAACCCCACTGGCCATATAAGAAGCAGTGTTTGTAGACTCCAAAGGAATGGTGGCTGAGATGGGAGGTTTCAGAGATAAGAATGGGAGCGTGCTCATAAGTTGCACATAAGTATTTCAGAGGGATTTAATGAGGCTTTATGCTGAGCCTCTGCCAGGAGTGAATTTCATCCCCCAAAGAATAATATAGGATCAGTTCATGCCGTACAATTTGGCAGTGCTACCTATTACAAACAGTATACAAATTATATGAACTATGTATGTCAAAATGTGTTGCCAACATTATCCATGCACAGAATAGAGATTAATGGTGACAGACAGTCATTATTAATGTAAATTAATCAAATGGTTCTATATGCAAATTATTGAAGTTGACACGTACCAGCTGGATATTTATTAAGAGAGACTGTAAGGACCTTAATGTGAGTTGTGTGCAACTCACTGTTTCCAACAGTATTACCATGGTCTTGTATAGTAGCACATGCTACTTCAAGGCAACTTATTTAATTTACTATGTGGTGGCAGCGTCCTACCGAAATATTATCCTTCAGTAATGTGACACCCTGGCAGGTATTGCAGCAAATTTATATGAGTTGTAGAGGAACCTTATTAATATAAGACTTTGCAAGCATTGTCCAGTGGGATCACCACACGCACTGAAGTATAGTTATAGGGCAGGAGGCAGAGTCAAAATATTTCTTTTTCAATTAATTAGAAAGCCCCCTGATTTTTAAAAAAGTAGGAACCTAACGTTAGGTTCCTAAATCCATACAGCCATCTAAATAATTGTCCTAGTTTTCAGAAGTGCTGAGCACCCAGCAGCTCCTACTGAGGTCAATACTATTTTAGGTGAGTAGTTTATGTATGTGTAGGGTGATCTCAATGGGATTCACTTGGCCATTCAACTCTTTTAAAACTCAGACCACTTATTATCATGTCTAAATATTATACAGCAGCTTAACGTTGTAGTTATGTTCCTGAAAAATGTGACTTTAAGCGAAATGATGTTAAGTGAATCCAATTTCCCCATAAGAATTAATGTAAGTGAGGGGATTAGGTTCCAGGGAAATTTTTTTCACCAGACAAAAGACTATATTAAATATATATACACACACACACACACACAGACTAACAATTTAATACTGTACACAGCAATGATGATTGTGAAGCATGGTTGAGGTGGAGAAGTCAGAGGGTGGAAGAGGGTGGGATATTTCCCAGGGAATGACTTACTGCTAAATGATGAACTAGCACTTGGCTGAGCCCTCAAGGGTTAACACATTGTGGTTAATGTAGCCTCACACTCTACAAGGCAGCAGAAATGGAGGGAGGGGAGACAGCATGGCAGACAGAGACAGAGACACACACCCCGTGTATGTGAGAGAGATGTGCATTGCCCCTTTAAGTACGCTATCCCCACTCTAAGTACATTGCCTTTTTAAGTAAATCAGCAAGTTGAGACAGCAGCTGCTGCCAGCAAGCTCCCTCAGTCCTGACCCTGTTGTGTTCACCCCCTGCTCTGTGGAGATGGAGTAAGTGGGGGGCAAGAGCAGGGGGGAGGGGGACACCCTGACATTAGCCCACCTGTCCTCTTCCCCCTCTCCCCTCGCACAGCAAGCAGGAGGCTCCCGGGAGCAGCTCCAAGGCAGAGGCAGGAGCAGCACATGGCAGTGTGGGGAGGGACAGCTGAACTGCTGGCAGTTGATAGCCTGCTGGGCAGCTGCCACACAGGGAACCAAGCCCCCACCAACTAGCTCCAATGGGCTGCTCTTTCTGCAAGCAGTGGACAAAGCAGGCAGCTGCCATTTTTGAAACTTTTGGTTTAGGAGTTTAGAGAGGGCACCATATTTTGAGGTGTCATAAATGTCCTGATGGGGGCAGCTTGATTTTCAGCTAGTTCACAAGATAGCATTTTCTGCAGACCAGTGCTTTCCATTTTCCAGTGCAATCCAGAGTCATTAGTTCACTGAACCAGGAGAAGGAGAACCTCCTACTGAGACATCTATACCACTTCAAGCAGTGCCCAATGCAAGTTCCAAATATGTAGCACCTCTTTTCATCAGAGTTGTTGTCAGAGTTGTTGTCAGAGTGCTACCGGTGTGGTGCTCTGCTTTCTCCAATGTTGATATCACTTGGCTGCGTGCGTGTGTTCCCTCTGTGTGCTGCCCCAGCTCTGCGCAGATAGCTGACACAGCAGACCCAGCGAGAACCCCCAATAACCACAGAGTCTAGTAAGATGCAAAGTCACGTTGACTAGGTTTATTGCGACCTCGGACACAATGGCAGTTCCCTGTAGGTTTCTTAGCCTAATTCAGGGCATACTACGAGAAAGTGCCTCTTGGCAATGGACTCAGCTCAGTCAGTGGCGGGACTTTCCACTGCCCCCTCGGCTGGACAAAGACACCGCCCCAGGGATGCATTCTTATACACAGGTACAAACAAGTTACACATCACACCTGACGTATGAGGTGCAACCCCTCTACGCAGCAAGGTACAACCCCTCTACATAGTAAGGTGCCGCCTCTCACCTTGTACATGTTGGTTCGATCAAAACAACTCTATCCATCATATTACCCTTTTGCCCCTGTCATTGGGATGGGCCAGCCTGTTCTTTGTTATCTGTATGGAATGTGCAAGTATGTGAATGTTCTGATATCCAGTGTTCAGTACCTTTTAGGTACGTATCTTCTTGCAGCATCAGCCCTTTCCTTGCCAGCTTCTGTGAGCAGGGCCTGCCTCTGGCTCACAGCTTAACTTTGCTTTATGTTAGCAAAGTCTTGACCATTACTTTAGTTTAGGCCTTAGGCCTCATACCAGGCCTCTGAAAGCAAGGTTTATATCTTAGGGCCTCCTCTTACTACCCCACAATCAGATACTCTTTTCATCAGAGTATTTGTCATTCCACTTTAGCCTTTAAAACCTTGGGCATCAGTCCTGCATCCCTTTACCGATGGCCTTCCATCTAATTCTGGAACTGGCATAGAGGTGAAACCAAGAATGTCCATGTTGATATCCAGGGCATTGGACTCCAAATTGACCACCTTCCCATCTGTAGTTGCTGTTCCATATTTCAGGCCTTCTGCACAGACCTGGTCTTCTCAGTAGTTGACAGGTTTTTTTAGAGACTTTTGTTTCTAGGTCTAAGTAGAGAGCTCCAAGTCCCCTCAGGCTGCCTTAATGTTTCCTACTCTCCTTTCAAATTTCCTGTGGGCCTGAAATCTTCTGAGTCAGTATGAAGTGTTAGAAACAGACAACTCACATCTTGTGCGACCTGTTTGCTAACTAAGGATGAGAGATTGCAAATGAGGCCACCATTTTCAAACTTACAGGTATAAAGATAGGTTCTTAAATCCATATTGAGGCATCTAAATAAAAGAACCTGATTTTTCAGAGGTCCTAAACATCATCTAATCCCACTGTAGATGATGGGAAGTACAGGTGTTCATCATCTTTGAAAAGCAGACTTAAGTGCCTACATGTGATTTTAGGAACCTAAATTTAGGTTCAGCATGGGTGTTGACACTGCTTCATGTGTGTTCCAGTCTAATACCTTATCAGCTCAGTGCCAAAAAGGGGATTATGATCAGTGGAAAATGCTAGGCTGAGTATAGGAAACTATAGAATCTTTTTATCTTTTGTTGTTGGCTGCGTTCGCTGTTCCCAGCCAATGGGAGCTGTGGGAAGTGGTGGGCCACAAAGACGTGCTGACCGCCGCTTCCCGCAGCTCCCATTAGCTGGGAAAGGTGAACCATGGCCACTGGGAGCTGTGGGGGGCCTTGCCTGTGGACAGGTAATGTCAGCAAAATGTCTTGTGGCCCGCAATCAGATTACCCTGATGGGCCACAGGTTGCCCATCACTGGCTAGCTACTCTTTCCTTTAAGTTGTGATCCAAGTCTGGAAAATACTAATAATAAGCACTATATTATGTCTGCCAGAGAATTAACAGTGCATAAAAACATTGTGGAGAGCAAGTGTAAGGAACCCGTTAACTAATTTCATGAGAACGCAAGAACTTCAATCTGTAAATTCCAATCTGACATTTTTTTAACTGGGTACCACAAAAATTGTTCTGTGTTCTTGTGAGTACCATCTGCACTCCTGACTATAAAAACTTGATTGTTTATTTATGATTTTTCTCTATAGGTGCATTCTGTATCCCCCTGTATATCCCTTACGTCCTGACAGGCAAGTGGATGTTTGGAAGACTTCTCTGCAAACTCTGGCTAGTTGTAGACTATCTTATGTGCACAGCTTCAGCATTTAGCATTGTCCTTATCAGCTATGATCGGTTCCTGTCAGTTACCAAAGCAGTAAGTAGAACATTCATAGTTAGCTTTGCATGTCTCATGATGTTTAGATGTAATTGTGTATTTATGATAATACTTAACACTTATATAACACTTTTTATCCATAGATTGGAAGGTACTTTACAAAGGTGGATAAGCATTATCCAACAAAGAATTTAAGTGATTCATCCAAAGTCACACACAATTAGTAAATGGCAGAATTGGAAATAGATTTCCAGACTCCCAGGCCAGTGACTGGCTAATCTAAATTATAGGTGGCACATGTAATAATGCCTATAGTTAAGGTTGCCTGACATTATAAGATCCTATTTTCATGTAATTTATAACTTTGCCAAACTTTTACCATCCAGGCTGAAGTTTTCTGTGTTGGCTGTCTTCCCCAGGGTGAATTTTTTTTGCTGTTGTTGAAAGTTTCAGCTAACAGTTCAGCCATTTCTCAGAATAAGGTTAGGGACAATACTTTGTTTTGACAACGATAAAAAATTCTTGAGTATTTAATTGAGAAGCTCTAGATCCTCTGTTCATTGGAGCAGAGACTTGAAATTTGGTATGAGGGTTGCCGTGCTTTCAGGAGTGTGTTTTTTGCTATTCCTGTGAAAATTGGTCCAACTTAAGAGCCTCTGAAAATCTGTTTGCACAGGCTCGATAGAGAGTTGCTAGTTTGGCAACTAAATTCTCTGACAATTCTGTCTACAGTGAACATCTTGTAGGGGTGAAGCAGGTCTTCTACTGCAATTGCTGCATACGGATGCTGGGAGCTGCTGTGGCACTAGAGCTGAGAGTGGGGAGACTGTCTCTCCTGTGCTCTCAATGAGGAGGAGGAAGCTGCTTGCCTAGCAGGCAGACTTGTGGAAAATCAGGCCTGGAGCAGTGGCAAGTGGGGAGGCTGGGACAAGGGCGAGGGAGAAGTTGAGGATGGGAGATTGGGCTGGAATGAGGAGCTTGGGGAATGAAGACCTGAAAGAGGGTGGTGATGGAGAGACAGGGCCTGAGATGAGTGGAGGAACGGGGAAAGTGAGACAAGGAGCTAAATGGAGGGTCAGGTGAGATTGGTATTGGGAAATGGAGCCAAGCAAGAGGCTGGAGTGAGTGGAAGTGTTGGATGAGGATCTAAGGGAGGGCAGGAGGACTGAACCAAGGACAGACTGGAGCGGCCAAGGACAGAAGGGTCTGTAACCACCTTAGTACATCTACCACCTGGAATTAAGCCCATATTTCCTGAGTCCCAACATTTCTCTGTGGACAGCAAATGTCCGTGAAACCCACTGGCAAAGTGGATCTCACCTCCCTCTAGTGTCTGGTCCATATAGAGGATGACAGCCTAATACTGATATCACTTATTGTCAAGTATCAGAGGGGTAGCTGTGTTAGTCTGGTTCTGTAGAAGCAGCAAAGAATCCTGTGGCACCTTATAGACTAACAGATGTTTTGTAGCATGAGCTTTCGTGGGTGAACACCCACTTCTTCGGATGCAAGCAGTGGAAATTTCCAGGGGCAGGTGTGTATATATAAGCAAGCAAGAAGCAAGCTAGAGATAATGAGGTTAGATCTTGGTTAGGTTGCTTCTTGCTTGCTTATATATACACACCTGCCCCTGGAAATTTCCACTGCTTGCATCCGAAGAAGTGGGTGTTCACCCACGAAAGCTCATGCTACAAAACATCTGTTAGTCTATAAGGTGCCACAGGATTCTTTGCTGCATCACTTATTGTGTTAGCTTAAGGGGCTGTGTGCTTTGGATCTAAAGGTTCCAACCCTTTTGATGACCCATGTGGGTGTCAATATAATGCCCCATGATGGAATTCTGGTTTTTTTTTTCAGTTTGCTTTTTTAAAAACCTATGAAATTGCACACAAACCCCCTATATTTAATGAGCATTAAAGTTGCAGAATCTAGCCCTCAAAGTTAGGAGAAATGCATGTGTGTATATGCATTATGACACAATCTTTAATTATATGATCACAGGCTATTTTTTCTTCTGGATCTGTGCCTCATTCAATGCACAGTATGGCTGTTGCTCAGAAAAGGAATCAGGGTTGTGTAGTGAAGGAGGCTGTCTGCAGGACCTCTGTCTCCTTTGTTGCAGAAGTTGGAAGGTGTGTACTATTTGCAGATCTGGGACAGGTGGGTGTAGGCCTGCCCAAAACCAAAGGCCCACACCCTCTGCTAAGAGGGAGGATTGGAAGGTGTATCGTGGATGGGGCAGGTGATGGCAGGAATAGAAAGGAGGATCTCCCAGTTAAGGCAGTTGAATGCTGTCCTGGGAATGTGGATTCTATCCCTGCCTCTGCCACAGAGCTCATATGTGATACTAGGCAAGTCGCTTACACCAGACTTTTCATAGGTGGTCACTTAACTGTGTATTCTGTGTCCCAAATTGAGACACCTGGGGTCTGATTTGCAGAGTCCTGAGCACTCGCAGCTATAGTTGAAGTCAATGCGAGCTGTACTTTGAACAGATAAAGTATTATAAAATGGACGGTTCTCTGAAAAAAACAAAACAAAACAGTCCATAGGCATTTTGGACTGAGCACCCAAAACTGGATGCTTTTGCCATTGTCTCTGTGCCTCAGCTCCCCATCTGTAAAAAAGGAATAATAATAATACCATCTCACTTCGCAGGTGAAGCACTCAGATACTACTATAGTGATTAGCACCACAGACAAGCCCATAAGGAAATTACTAATTCTGTCTTCAGAGCAGGGTTTGAATAATGTGCAGTAAATATTATCTGGGGCCAGTCACTGAAAAATGAGCAAAAAAACCCCAAATATTGAAAGCTGCTCATTCAGGAAGTATCATACATCCTGTGCACTGAGTGAGTTGGGGTCTTGTGGAAAAAATAGTATGAGATAATGTAATTAAAGACTATGTCATAGTGCTTACACGCAAGGGATCTGAACTGAGGTTGCACTGGCAACTTTTTTTTGCTGCTGGATACTTAAAAAAAATAAAATCTGGTAAGGCATAAAAACCTAAACAACTAAAGGAATCTGAGCGCCATTTAAATGATAAAGAAAACACCATAACACAACATCTAAACGACTGAATTTCCTTCCTTTAAGAAATATAAGGGGATCTGGGGGGGGATACATTTTATTTTGTGGCAAAGAAAAACAAATATTCACATTTAGATACTGTCTAGTGCTTGGAAGCAGTCATGGTTACATTTCTATTACAGTGGGAGTAACCACCCCCACCCCCAACTCTTAGTTCACCTCTGAGATTCAATGTTTTCATGAATCAGAAGCTGACTCCTTGTTATTTCCTTATTGTAGTGGTGATGCCATCAAACCATTTCCTATTATTCATTCATTCCAGTGAATGGTGTATCCATCTCAAATGTTTCCCCCCCCAAATCTCAAGCATACAGTATGCTATAGTGCTTGAGCTCAAGATTAATAAAGTTTTTCAGGGCTTTATATAAACACAGATGTTCTGGACATCTGGAGACCTACAGTACAAATATTATTCTTAATTTCCCAGAAAGTACTTACAATTTTACAAAGTACTTACACTAGTTATAAAAAGAACACAATGTGTGACTGACATGGAGTCTTTTAATTTTACTTCTAGGTGACATATAGGAATCAACAGGGAATGATGTCAAAGACTGTTGTTAAGATGGTGGCAGTCTGGGTTTTTGCATTCTTAATCTATGGCCCCGCAATCCTCATTTGGGATCATGTGGCTGGCTACAGCATCATACACGATGGAGAATGCAATGCTGAATTCTACTACAACTGGTACTTTCTCCTGTGTGCTTCAACCTTTGAATTCTTCACACCTTGTATCTCTGTGGCCTATTTCAACATGCACATCTACCGGGATATACAAAAACGCAAGAGAAACAGGCTCCAGAGCACAGTCAACATCAGCAAACAGGTGTCTGTACCTCCAACAGGAAACAATGTCTTGATGGCTGACCATTGCTCTTTGAAGGAAGACGTTTCTTCTCCTGATTCAGAAACAGAGGACAGTCTTTCTACTTCCAGGACACAGGTGCAGTCAGCGGTGACTGACGGTTCACATCAGTCCAGAGGCTATTCCATAACCCCTGACAATGATCAGTCAGTAGCCCTGAGAGCGAAGACCAGGTCAAAATTGAACAGGGACAAAAAAATTGCTAAGTCACTTGCCATAATTGTCTGTGTCTTTGCCATTTGCTGGGCACCATATTCATTACTTATGATAATTCGCGCAGCCTGCTGTGGAGAGTGTGTCAACGACGTCTTGTATGAAATAACATTTTGGCTTTTGTGGCTTAATTCCTCTGTAAATCCTTTCCTCTACCCTCTCTGCCATGTTAGGTTTCGGAAGGCTTTCATGAAAATATTGTGCCCAAAAAGGTTTGTGATATAGCCACCAGCCCTGTCAGTCTCTTCTTAGCAGGGCCGGCTCCAGACCCCAGCGCGCCAAGCACGCGCTTGGGGCGGTGTCCTGCGGGAGGGCGGCAGGCGGCTCTGGTGGACCTCCCGCAGGCATGCCTGCGGAAGGTCCGCTGCTCCTGTGGCTCTGGTGGACGTCTGCAGGAGGTCCACCGGAGCCGCGGGACCGGCGACCGGCAGAGCGCCCCCCGCAGCGTGCCGCCCTGCTTGGGGCGGCGGAAATCCTAGAGCCGCCCCTGCTTCTTAGAGAGCCAGACTAGAAGACTTACAACAGAAGCTCCTCCACCTTATTTTCGTTAAGCTTGTTCTGATCTCCTCTTCAATAATATAGTAGATATGTTTGTTTCATAGATGGCATTAGACAAGGATGCAATATGTAAATTTGCCAATAGTTTGATAATTTTCAATGCATTAGTTTCCTTTTCTCTTCATAGTACCATGTAAAATTCAACAGCAACTTTTGCCTGATTGTGCACTATCCCTTTAATTTATGAATTTTATTCACAGGCACAGAGCAGGATCCCTTTCTTTTATTAATACTGTTTATTTAAAATTGGGACAACACAAGGCATATATTTTCAAAGGCCGCTACAAAAGTGTCCCTGGGAAAAAGACTGTAGAAGCAAAATTAAAGCAGGGCAAATGTTTTAGTCAGGTTTAAGGATAGAGTGAAGTATAACCCTAACCCTAATAACGCGAGAGTTGTAAGAGATGCTGCTTCACGCCTCACTTCTCACCTCTCTTTCGTTGATAAGAATGGAATGCTGATTTAAGCAGGAACCTTGAGATAAGGTAGTGTCTGGAGGGAGTTTGTATAAACAAAGGATAACCGTTAGCTGCTTGATGTATGTAACGGGAAGGTATAAATGCTTGTCTTATGCTACTTGTACAGTGAAGATCTGCCTAAGGTCAGGGGGGCCCCCTGTCCAACCACAGGCTTCCCTTGCAATTGCTCTCAATAAACTGTCTCTGACTTGTTGCTAATAAACGCAGAGTGAGGACTGGTTTTCTTTCACAATTTGGTGCCATGACTTGGATGGCAACACCCGGCTGATACAGTGGCAATCACTTTGAACCCCAAGGCACCAGACAAGAGGTAAGAGACCTTTTGAAATCTCTAGTGGGGTTCGGAGGAGGACTGCCTGTGGGGCCATCTTGGGTTCATGCCATGTGAACTTATTGATTTTGCAACAAGGACAGATGCAAAGCGGTGCTGAGGAGATTGCCGCGTCAAATAAGGGAAAGGTTATGATAAGTCCAGACGTAAGGAATTAAGGTTATGGTTAAATGAGATGTATCCAGGTATGGAGGAAATGAATAAGACTGAGTGAATGAGTGAAGAATGAATGCTGCTGACCAGGTCTAAGACTTAAGCTGACTCTAGCCGCCTCAGGGCTACCCCAGGCGGGAGTTCTGAAAGCAAGGGGAGTCAGCCGAACCTTGTGACCCAGCGGAAGATTTTCCTTTGCCAAGTCTGCTGACCAGGTCTGGGACTTAAGCTGCTGAGCGGTGGAACCTCGTGACCCAGTAGACCCTTTCCTCGGAGTGTGAGAGAGCAAAAGTCTTCCCTTATTCGCTGACCAGGTCTGGGTCTTAAACTGACTCCAGCTTCCCCAGGGCTACCCCATGTGGCAGTTCTGAAAGCAAGGGGAGTCAGCGGAACCCCATGATCCAGTGAACTTTCCCTGAGTGCCTGAAAAATGGGTAGTGGTCAGTCTAACAATATTCCCACAGTGCCAAAAGGCACCCCTGTGTACTACATGTACGTGCATTATGGTCCTAGGACTTGTAAGTATCTAGACAACTGGAATTTGTACATCCATGATAATCCATCTAAACAGTTTCCACTAGAAGGTACCTTCGATTTAGATAAGATCATACATCTTAGAGGAGCTCTTGAATCACCAAAAATCCCTGACATACAGTGGGAACAATTTGTCTATTGGTAGGAGGAAGCCACAAAGAGACTCCATGAGTCTCAAGTGCGGAGTCTAAAGGACTCCCAGGAAAAGTTAAAAACCCAAGTGCAAGATTTAAAAACTAAATGCCACACATCTGGATGTCCCCTTACCCAAACTACCTTATCAAATCCCTCTACCTCATCGACCCCCTCAGCTCCTTTGTATCCCCAATTAGTAAAGACTGGAAGCGAGGAGGAGACAGCCGAGGACATTGTGGATTTTTTCAACAGTGCTTCTCAGCGGGCTGTGCCTCCAGCAGTATGCAGGCAGCAGCCACTGCCAGCCCTCCCCCAGTACCTCAGGGCAGCAGAAGCTATGCCTTCTGAAGCGGTAGCGCCATCATCACCACCACACATGTCGGCTGATCAGGCCGTTCATCCCGGAAAGGAAACTTCCCCTCCACCGCCCTATTCACTTCAGCACCTACACATTTTGGGTACAATATAACTAATAAGTTTTGATTGTACAAGGAATGAAGGATACAATCCATCATTGGGATGTGCCTAATTAGCACCACTCCCAGAGAACTAATTTAGCCTAATGATATAGGATTGTAATGACTGCTGTTTAACTAGGACATTATGAGCCTAAATTCCTCATAATGGACCAGTTTCCAAAGTATTAATGGAGTAAATTCTGAGATCTAAGGCCAAATTCACCACAGGCATAGGCAGACCTAGCTGCCTAGAATTCAGTGTACAGTAGCTGCATCCCATTACACTGGCATTAAGGCAGAAGTTGCCAAATAAATATTAAAAGAGGAAAAAAAGAAATATTAAATGTAAATGATAGTGAATATCCATTTTATTCTTTCATTGTTATTTAGAAGAGTATTCTGTCATTTGACATCATTGCAAATTCCTTTGTTTAAGGGTCTCATTTTGACTAGAATTTTCATTTAATCATGGTTATTGGCCATCCATTGATTTGTCCCAATCAAGAGGATTCTACCATATTATGATCTAAAGTATCATACCTACACAATAATAAATACCAGATTTAAAAAAGATATTCACTAATAGTTGCAGAAAATATCTTAAGCAAACAACTTACTGAGCTCACTATAGGGATAACTGGGTGAAATTCTATGGCCTGTGTTATACAGTAAGTCAGACAGATGATCTAATGGTCCCGTCTGGCCTTAAAAAAAATCTATTAATCTTTGAAATAATGATTTTCACATGCCTAGGCTTAGTAACTGTGGGATCATAGTGTTGTAACAATCATCCTTCCTCACTCTCCCTACTGTTTGTCACCCCCCTCTTGTCTTGTTTGTCTAAAACTAGACTAATCTTTATAGCGCAGGGACCACATCTTTCACTTTTTTTCTGTACAGTGCTTATCATGTTGGATTGTGTAAAAATAATGATAGATTAGTTTTCTGAGAACTGAAATGCTGTAAACTATGTACCACAGGGAGAGAACAGGAGAGACTGAGGTGGCACCAATGCTTGATGCCCCTGCAATTGCAGAGAATTAATTATGTGAGTTACGCCCACATGATCCCAGCAGGCGAACCACACCCCATACTGCAGAGGGATGTGAAAAACCCTGAAGTCCCTGCCAATCTACTTGTGGGGGAAATTCCTTTCTGATTTCAAATCTGGTTATCTGTATGGAAATCTGAGCATGTGGGCTGGACACATCAGCTAGGCACCGGGAAAGAAGATTCTTTGTCCCACATAAGAGCACCGGTCAACCCAATCCGGTGCGCCAGCTCCAGTCACAGACAATCTCTGAAGTTGCAGAGGAAGGTGAACCCTTACCCTAGTCACTTGTCATTATCTTAATTCAGAGCAACAAGTGTCGTGAGCATGCTGAAGGCAATGTAAGCAATCCTCTTCTCCTCATGGCTCATGAAGAAAGGGGGCAAACAGGAGGACTCAGATTTTCTGGGTTCTATTCCCAGTTTTCATACCGATTTGCTGTGTATTCTTTAACAAATCATTCTCTCTGTGCTTCAATATAGCTATAAAATGGTAATAATACCTCCCTGCCTCACAGGGGAGGTGTGTTTTGACTTAGTAAGCCAGATTCTTAGGTGGTGTAAATTGTCCTAGCACTATTTATTTCAAATACAGCTGTGCCAATTTACACTCACTAAGGATCAGGTGTAATATCTGTAAAGTTCTAAGAGAGCCTTGGATAAAAAGCACTATACAGGTGCAAAAGTATTATTTATTAAACAAAAATCTGTCCTTTCTTCAAAAAGAGCAGAAAGATGGCATTTTAAGCAAAGAAACACAATAAATGTGTCCCAACTGAGAAAGCACTCAGTTACTCCCAGAGGTCTTTCTGATTTTCTGGAGCTATACCTTTAAAAGTTCTGGTCTAATTGGATTGTTAGTAATGTTAGAATAAAGCTTGTCCAGTTCTTTTATTGTAAAATGGTGCATGTGATTATTGATTGGGTTCAGAGTGACTGGATATCCACTTTGCAATGTTGGAGCAGCACAGTATGGTGGGGGAACATAGAGTTCAGTAGTTTAGCAACCAGATAGAGGAACAACGTGAATTTACAGATCTTCAATTGTCCAGTGCACTATTAAGCACTCACAATGCTCACTGCAGTATGCCCCAACAGTCATGTGTAATTACATTGATTATATCAGTTTTTCTACCCACATGTGATGGGGTGCTCCATTCACTGCTAGGATGGCATCTCCTCCTAATTGTTCTGGGGAATAGCTCACAAGGTCAACAACCCTTCCTGCAGTTGCACACCATCCTCTGCCTCTCTCTCTGGGTCTGCAGCCCCTCTGACTGCATGAGCTGCTGCTGCCTCCTTGTGACTTAGCTCTCAGGCCAGGTAACTTTTCTCCTTCCAGGGTTGGAAAGTCTTTCCTCACCAGCAGTACTACACAGTCTTCCCATTCACTGCCCCACCAGCACCACTTCCTCAGTGGCTGGTTAGGGAACCTCGACCCACAGTTTACTTCAGGTTGCAGTTCAGGGACCCTCTAGTCAGCAGTCAAGGTTTGTGCCACCCCAGACCATGCCACATTTCCCTGATCTCTTTCCTAACCTTCTGGAGCTCCCTTCCTTCTCTGGGTCTGCCAGCTTCACTCCTCCCTCTTCCCAGGGAGCAACTGCAGGCAACCTGTCACTGCAGCCACCAAACATGCCTCCCTTCTCCCAGGGCATGACTGTAGACTCTCCCAGCAGCCCCTTCTGCTTCCAATTCCCTGTCTTTATAGTCCCAGCCCAGCTCCTTCCTCCTCAGCTGGGTTTCCTCATTCAGTCAGGGGATTGCTTAGTCACCTGACTCCCCTCAGCTGTGGCCTGTTGGGTTAATTAATCCCCTTCTCAGTCTGCCTTAACCCTTTCAGGGCCAGTGTGAGGTGAACATCCCATCACACCATACAATGCTGCACTGCTACCCGGGGCCGAGAGGAGGGGGAAAGCTGGTATAAATTACCGGGGTCCGGTGGTCCAGAAGGGGGCCTGGGGCCCGGCTTCGTCGGCCCCGTTTAGCTGGTCTGCCCTTGCTGGGGGGCCCGAAATTTTTTATTCACCGGGGCCCGAACCCACTCTCGACGGCCCTGCTGCTATCCATCCTCCACCTTTGTTGGACTGTTGGCCCCTTACTGAAACTTAGTGGGGTTTTTTGGTTGGCCATCTCCCAGTATGAAAAGGCAGAGGAAGGGCTGCTGAGAAATCAGGACCCTGAGACTGACCGTACCCGAGGGGCAATGGGGAGATGCCAGTGCTCCAGGTCAGTCTGATTGACGGGCTCGGCAGGCCAGTGAGGGAGTCAGGAGGCCTCGGGTCCCATCTTCCATGTGAGCTGGAACTGCCTGGGCCAGAGCAGGCAGGGCGAGCTAAGGAGAGAGCATCGGTCTGAGCTGAGCTAGGGAGCAGAGAGCCCTGCTGGCCAGAGCCAGAGCCAGAGGAGCAGCCCAGGGAGCTGTGCTGGAGATAAGAGTGGGGCTGGAGCTAGGGCTGGAGCAGTCTGGAGCCAGGTGCAGTGAGCAGCTGGGAAGAGTGAAGGGGCCGTGGGCAGAGCTCCGTGCAGGGAGATGCCACCAGCCAAGAGGTATTGCAGGCTGGACTGAGCGGGGGATCGTGACCCCGACAGGGTGGGTGACGACGCTGGGAAGAAGGGTCCTGCCACCTAGAACCTGAGGGCGTGTAGCCACCCCCAGAGCAAGTATCCAACCCGCAGCATCCCTGCAACACAGCCAGGCCTGGGCAGGAGGCCTGGGACATGGGAGGAACAGACTGTGAACTTTATATTCCAGAGATGGCTGTTTGTGGTTCCCCCGGCCCACAGAGAGCGGTTACGTGTTTTCCTTTAACCTTTCCCATTTCTTCCTTACTTTTTAAAAGTAGTTGCTGTTTAATTGGCCCCCTTCTCAGTCTGTCTTAACCCTTCCCGGACCAGTGTGGGGTGAGCACCCCATCACACCGCATAACATTGCACTGCTATCCAGCCTCCTCCTTAGTATGGAAATAATATACTTTAGCTGGTTGATATTTTACTGGCCTCTTTTCCCTTGAGCCTTGGGAAAACATAAATCTAAGCTGATTTTTTTGCCCTTTCTTCTTGGACAAAGATCTGGCCAGGTTGATTCATGTATTTGTCACATTAGTCTATTGTGATTCACTCTCTCTGGGACTGACGGAGGAAGCAACACAAACACCTGCTGAAGATGATTCTATTACTTTTCACAAATAGCTCTTCTAGTATAAATTACAGATAGTTCATGCAAGGCTGCTTCCACTGACATGGTATGTATTAATAGACTCGTGCTCACAAAATCTGGTTCAAAGTTGGATTTTAAGCTCTGTCTAATACTGTGCCCCAGTGCAGGCTATGGGGTGTGTGAACTGCAGCATGCACCAAAGTGAAGTGCTGTAACTCCCCCATGTGGACGCTAGTAGTGCAAACTGAAAGGTCCCTAGTTCGTGTTAACAAAGTCCTCTTCAAACAGGACTACATTCATGTGAACCAGGTCCCTTTTAGTTCAAACCAGCAGCACCCACATGGGGGAGTTACAGCACAGCCATTCACATCTCTCTAGCCCAAATTGCAGGGCTGTGTAGGCAAGTGAGGCTTTTGCAAGAGACCTGAGTTTGACTAGTGTTTTCCTATCACTGTTTCAGCAGGCTACCCCCAGTAGATGTCACTAGCGCTACATGGTATTTTTAAACCTTGCAGATCCGCTGGTCTTTCAACAGACAACACCTGCACAATGCAATGTAATATAATGAGACTGATATAATTATGCCAAAAAATCCACCAAATCATTTACATTTTGTTTTATATTTAGTCTGGTGAAGAAAAAAGTTAGTGGGGGACACATTATCCTGGTAAAGAAAGGACACATTTAATCATACAGGTAATCATATCCTAATATGGAACTTCTTCATGTGTTCTCCAGTGTGGAAGCTGCCTCGCATTCTGCATTTGAACCCCAAGGCCACCTCTCAGCATTGGGTTTTGAGCCATCTGCGGCTGAATACAGAAGTTTGGAATTTGAGCTTGGAAAAAATATATTATTTTCCTCTTATGACAAGTGTATTTCTCCCAGAGTAGATTTTGCAGGGCAGCTTCTTAGGGAGAGAAATCAACAGAGCTACACCAGCTTACACCAGATGAGGATCTGGACTTGTGTGTGTGATTTGCCATTGTGAAGGGATACTCACAGCTATGCATTGGGGGATTGATCCTGCAAGAAGCTGAGCAGCTCCTGAGAAGTACAGAACCATTCTGAACTCCACTAATTTCACTCAGAAGGCCCTTGGGGTTAGGAAAGAACTATATTTAGACATTGAAGATAGGTCTCCACTTGAAGCCAGCTGGGTAATTTTCAGCACATGGAGACATACCTGCGCTAGCTCTGATGGAGCTAGGGTGCTAAAAATAGAGTGTAGCCATGAGTGCACAAGCAGAAGGAGGAGCTAACTGCCCCCAAGTAGGTGCATAATCAGTGTGGCTAGCCCCTCCTGCTGCTCGTGCCACTGTGGCTGCACTTGATTTTTAGTGCACTAGTGTGGGTAAGTCTCCTGGAGCTGGAAATTACACTCCTCTGGCATCAAGTGTAGCCATATCCTAATATTGACAAAGAAGCCCTGCAGATACACTCACCCTCAAATGCTGATTTGGCTTCTGAAATTTGCAAGTAGATTCAAAGCTCCAACAAATGGAAACAAAATATGTCAGCTAAAATATCATAATTACGCTACAGGGGCCAAATTCATCCCTGGAATAATGCCATTGAAATCATGGGATGAATGTGGTCTTTTATGTTTAATCAAATGTCTGCATTATATTTTACCCCTTATTTCTGGTGTATTCAGATCAACACATTTTTTCAATCTGTTCTACTGTTGCTATTTCAGATAAATTTATTGCATTGCTTTTATAGTTTCATTTTTACATGCACAGTTCTTCCTTTCAATTTTCTACAAATGACTAATTCAAACTGGTCAATCGTATTAGACATTAGCTAATCTTATTCTGATTAAGCCACAAATGTCCAGTGTCAAATTCTGATTGGGCAACTGTATTTTTGGTCATGTCACAGCAGACTCTAAAGCACCATCCACATTCTAGTATAATAGCACCAGAGTTAACCACCAGCTCAGCTCTTTACAAACAGAAACTATTTACCTCCCTACCTACATGTTGCCCCAAAACTATAATATCTGAGTCCCAGTTCCTCTAAGTTACTTGGGTGCCTAAATACCACTAATTTAGTATGGCTGTATTTCCCTTGTCTACAGCCAGGAAGAGGTGAGCAAAAGTGTGATTTCAATACCATAACCCTAGCCTGAAACCAGCCTAGGAGGGATCCAAGATATTGGCAGGTAACAGGGTTAATTGGAAACTGATTTTTCTTTACTAGTTCTCAATTGACTTGCTTCGAAAGAGAGATTAGAAACTGGAGAGGCTTATGAGATCACTAGGCTCAAAAGATGGTTTCTTTGGTTTTCAATACATTGGATATGTAAATAAGATGTCCATTCTCTTTGCTCTCCAGAGCCACTAGTGCAGGAGTTACTCTGCCCTATAGCAAGCATTAAATCCAGTCTTGTCTGGAATACATCCAGTGATGGTGCCTTGATGACGTCCCTTGGGGGATTACGGTATTGCTCAGTTGACGTTCTGTTAGGATTCCTTTTACCTTGGATTGTCTTTATTCCTAGCTTCAGGCCATTAGCCTTTGTCTTGTCCTCTTTGACCAAGATGAATAATTCTTCCTCTTCCATAACTGCTCCCGGTTTAGATTTGTTTAAGTGAAAGGCAACCTTCCAAGATGCCTGAGGAGCTGTGGTGAGCCTTCTGGCCAGACACGCAGACCACAAAGAGAAGGGCCACATTTCAAACTGTCCCCTTGCCCATTGTCATTATCAGTGCATTGCAGGCAGTCAGGCCACTTAGCATCCAACTTAGCTTTTCTAATAGTCGAAAACTGCTGAGTGGCCATGAAGTGATTTTGAAAGCGGTAACCAAGCCCAAGGGAGGAAGGAGAGAGATCTGAAGCAGGTCACTGAAATAAAATCCACGATGCAGTTTGGGTCCATGTGTATTAAGGAACTTTGCATCCCAGACCTTCAGGTATTCTAAAGCTGAATCATTGCTGTATGTAAAACTAGGATTGAAAGCATGTTTTGCCTAATTTACAACTCTCTTGAACCTCACGAGTTCAAAGCTGAGTGGTGGACTCATTTATTTTTCTCAGTATCACATCCATTCTAGGTTTATCAAAACAGGTGTTTCCTTATTGGCTGAAACGTCACATTTACTTCCTGGTTCAGAGTGTAAACTAAGGCACTTCCTCCTCTTTAATGCTTTGGGAATAATGCCTGAACTGCTATCTCATGAGGTTTTTCAGGCCATAAACTGTCCACTGGCTGGGAGCAACTGTGTTCAAGTGGTGTTAAGGGAGAGAGAAGACAAAAAAAAGAAGACCTTTGTCCAAACAGAGAACCAGCTCCTTGGCCCTGTCCTACCACCTTTGCACTGCTGCAGTGGCATAAAGCAGCCAGAAGCCTGTCAGATTCTCCCAGCTAAGGAGTCCCCTGGTAGGGGGGAACACTCAGGTAGTTTAGAGGTGGCATAGCTCAGCTGGCTCTACGCCACCTCCTCCCACTCCAGTAGAGGGGGCTTTCCCACAACAAAGTTGGGTGGAGTGCCTGTGGGGCTATGTCTACATTGAAACTGGAGTGTAATTCCCAGCTCAGTTAGACATAGCCACACTGGCTCTGATGGAGTTAGTGAGCTAAAAATAGAGTGTAGCCACAGTGCATGAGTGGCTATCTGCCTGAGTATGATCCTGTCCCAGGTCATGTGTACATACTCATGGTGACTAGCTCCACCTGCTGCTCATGCCACTGTGGCTACACTTCTATTTTTAACATGCTAACTCTGCTAGCGCTAGCAGAGGTATATCTTCTTGAGCTCGAATTTACACCTCCAGCTCTAGCACACACATACCACAATTATTTCCTTGGGCCTGTGGGTAGCCATGCATAACCTAGATCAGTGGTTCCCAAACTCAGGTTCATGAACGCCTGGGGATTCACAAAATGTTACAGGGGGTTCTCAGGGAAAAATTCCCTAATGGTGGACAGAGCTTCCCTAGGGACCCTTGGCAGTAAGGGGCCAGCAGCTAGGCAGATCAAAGCAAGTATATCTATCACACTGAGGAGATTTAAACTTCAAGACTCCTTATCAGAAATGGAAAGGGAGGTGGATATTTTTTGCTGTTTTTAAAATTAAATAGGCAGCTAGTATTGTTTTTAAAATTATTATGAAGAACAAGTTTAAGCTTTGTTGTAACGTGCGTTGTTTGCCTGGACTGCTCAAGCCCTGAATGCTTGTGTAGGAGGAACTCTGAGTAGGCTTCTTAAATACCTTCATGCTGTTTCGCATCTGATACTCCTTGATGAAGGATAGGAGCCTTGTCTTATAACAGGCTTATTCAAAGTGATACAAGCTACTTATCAGTACTTATCATGTGAATGCACATAAATCCCTACGAAAGTGAGAAGAATGTTGCCATTTTCATAATGTAATAAAAACACTGTAATGATAAATAATAATTAATAATAGCGTGTAATAAGCATGTCATAAAAACAAATTTTATATTTCCAAGATCACTGCTTTTATAATTTATACTCAGGTAAAGGAGAAAATACCTAGAAATATATTAATTTTTTAGGAGGGGGGTTCGCAAGACTTGACATTTTATTGAAAGGGGTTCACAGGTTGTTAAAGTTTAGGAGCCACTGACCTAGAGCCATCATGAGCCTGCTATAAGTTATATTGGGGGCCAGGATGGCCCCAGGATCAGGAAGTTGCAAAGGTCACATAAAGCCACCTTTGCTTTTCTCCCTTTCACAGCGATGCTGAGTGTAAGTTTAAGGAATCTTAAAGTGCTGTGGGATTCATTTAGTATAAATATAACTACAGCCTCCTTTTATGGTGTAAATCATTTTTAAGCAATGGAAGTGTGTGGTAACCCAGTATATATGGAATGTACATAACTTTGGAACTAAAATGACTGACATCCCTCAAGTTTGCCCATTCACATGGAAGTTGGCTGCCTCCAGGAAGTCATGTCAAAGCCATCGACTCTCATAACAGTATTGCGTATATCAGCATCTCTTTAATAAAATTCAGTTTTGACTTTTATTTACATATCGTGTTTCACTAAATATTTTGGGAATTTCCTTAATTCATTCTGAGATATTAGGTGAGCATAAGAATGGAAGGTGCTTTAAGGATTTAAAGCAATAGAAGATCATGAACTGTCATAAGCCCTTAATGCAATTTAGTAGCAGTCTTGCTGGCCACTAATAAGCTATCTTAAAGATTTATGGCACACGTAAGCTATTTAGGTTGCCTCAAATCTAAACTGGTTCACAGCGTCTCCAGTGTCCTAAATTGATTTATCCTCAAAATGAACTAACAAATTAGAAAGAGTGTAGTCCATGTTTGCCAAAATTTGATTTTTGTTTAAAACTATATATGTAGGGATGTTTTAATCAATTCTTCTCAAACTAGGACCCTGATCTCAGAATCTCATCCCTGGAAGCAGCCCCTACCTGTGTTTTTCTGGAGCCTTCCCTCCTGACTTCAGCGGGATTCTGCATAGGAGCAAGAATCTGCCCACAGGGATTGAACTGCAGGATCAGGGTTCTGGCTTGTATTTATTCCTCAGCGAGGAAGCCAACATGGAAGCCAAACTTTAGCAATGCTCGAGGTTGGTGACCACAAAAATTTCACTTAGATCATATGGAAAAAGAGCAGTTTCCCCCGCACATGAATAATTTAAATACAACTGAAGTAATTTTGAGCCACTAGTCCTCAAAAAATAAATCATCTTTGGGCTGGGACTAAGACTGGACCATATAAAGGAATTTGTCTGAGAAAGTTAAGAGCAGCTGAAGTGGACGCTCAGAGTGGACACTAGAATATAGCATATCACACTACTGTGACTGATGTAAAAATACCGTGTAAAGGGAATTTAGAGGGGGAAAAACATTGTCCAAATGGAGACCCAAATTGGAGAAGTTCTGTATGCTCATGAGCAATGGGACACTGATCGCTGTGCAGTTATAAGCATGAAAACTTGTCCCTGAAACATCAGATGATACCGTACGTTATGTGTATAATGGATGGGACAGATAGACTCAATTCTGCAAACATGCATGTGCTTAGCTTTATATGTGTGAATAGGCTCATTGAATTCAATGGATCCTCTCATGTGGATATGCATAAGCATGTGAGTCAGTGTTTGCAGGAATAGGATCCAAAGTTGATGTAAAAAAAAAATCTCACACAAACGTAAAATATCTTTCATCTGTACAGACACTAATTCTAAGTTTTCACATTTGCAGTTGAATGCACATAAATCCCTAATTTCACGGTTGGGCAGTAACCTTTCAAATACCAGCTCTATAATTTCTAGGCAGGGGTCTTCCAACTACTTCTAAAGTTGCTTCAGATGTGAGTCAACTAGAGCTTTTAATTTTTAAAGGTATCATAAAATATCAAAAGCCTAAAGTGCATGTGTGTGCACGTGTATACTGTGTTACATCCTCTCTCCCACTCCTCTGTCTACTATAGTTCAGTTATAACTGAGCCAATGAATAGTAACTAAAGGGCACAGAGCTTATTTCCACAATGCATTACTACTGTCCTAACTATGTTTGGCATTTTACTCGTCAATGACAGTGAGATGATTTAGGCAGGGGAATAGCATCCCTAGGGAAATGGTGGGAACCCCATCCCTTGTGACTTCTACAACTCAACTGGAAAAAATCCTCAAAAATATATGAGTGAGACCAGATACTCTCATTGTCCTTTTCCATCTTTACATTCTTTCAGTGATTATAAGGTTTATTCTGCTAAAAGAAAAGTGAAATGCTAATTAAAGAAAAGGTTCTTGTGAGATCACTTTAAATTTAAGTCCATTAAATCAACATCTTGTTTTTCCTGTTGCTTGATTGTCAGTTCTGACATAATGGTAGTTACCTGGTAACTGGACATTAAAAGGGAGATTTATTTGTATTAAAAAACAAAATCCACACAAAAATAATATCACTACCTCTGGGTTTCCCTGTGTATCCTGTTCTCTCCATTTCCATCCAACAGATTGTAAGCACTTCAGGGCTGAGACTTCCTTCATTCAGAGTCTCACACAGAGCCAAGAACATCTATGTATTCTGAGGAGTTTTCAGCAGCACGCATCCCTATAGTATCTAAGCATTAACAATGTCAGTGTTTAATAAACAATAATAACAATGGATTAGTCCTAATGATCCTGTAATTACAAAGAAAAAAAGCTTACAATTCCCCTCAATTAAATTAATAAACATTCAATTATCCCTTTGCCTAAAATCCCATCTCTATGGATATACTGTCCCTCCACACAGAAAACAATCCCAGGATTTTATGTTATTGCTCCAACATTCTTTTATTATTGAGCCTCTTTAGCTATAATAATTATACATGTATGTAATGTATAATAGTTCTTTGTACCTTCCATCCCAGGAATCCAAAGAACTTTATAAACATTAGTTAATATAGTCAAACAATACCCTATGATGTTGAGTATCAGAGGGGTAGCCGTGTTAGTCTGGATCTGTAAAAGCAGCAAAGAGTCTTGTGGCATCTTATAGACTAACAGACGTTTTGGAGCATGAGCTTTCGTGGGTGAATACCCACTTCATCGGATGTATCCGACAAAGTGGGTATTCACCCACGAAAGCTCATGCTCCAAAACGTCTGTTAGTCTATAAGGTGCCACAAGACTCTTTGCTGCTCCTATGATATTGGTAAATATTGTTATCCTCAGTTGACAGCTGCGGAAACCGAGGCAAGGAGGGATTAAGGCTGACTCCTACTCCCATTGCTTTAGATGAGAACTGAATCAGACCATCTGTAACTTGTCCCAGTCACATGGGAAGTCTGTGGCAAATCCAGGAATGCCGGCCAAGCCTCCTGAATCCCACTCCTGTGTCTTTGCCACTAGGCTATTTTTCCTTTCACAAGATTGTTCATTTAGTCACATTACTATTATTTTCATAATAATATTTGTAGATATAAAAATCTAGGACTTTTTGAATATGAATGATGTAGTAATTGAAACTACTCATGACGTAGCAGAATTACACTGGTTTGTGGGGAATCTTGACTGTTCTTGCTATTTCATAAAACTAATAGTGATGCTAGTTTTGTGTTATATCAGGGCTTTTGTTTTTCTTTTTTAAATTTACCTATTTGAATAGTTTGAGTGGAAAGTGAATCCAGGGCATGTACTTTGTGTAAAACCATAGCAACCATTTTCTGAAAGAAGCCCTGGTTGGTGTAGGTTGTGTCAGAACTACCTGCAAAGTTCAGTTGATCCTTCTAAACTTCAAGGGAAAAATCAGTTGTCTGAGAAAAATAAAGAGGATAAGTACCTTCAGCACAAGAAGAGACCTTATCGGCTCCCTGTATGGTTTAGAAAGATTAGTGAAGCTGAACATATTGTATGATAGTCTAAGACAACACTTTCTGTTCTCAGAGCTGGCTTTGTTTATTAGTTTGATTAGCCATCACACAGTTTACAGACATGGGGAGATCTTTGGAGAGAAATGATTTCCTAAGGAGAAGCCAGGAAAGCACAACTTTCTTAACAGAAAGAACCCACCAACCAGACTATTTATGAGCAAATGTGCCAGATCAAGGTAGTCCAGACAACTGCACTTGGACACTACCTGGGGATAATTAAAGTTGCAGAATGGAAAAGCAGTTGAAATATATGCCAGACAAGTTAGCATGGTATCTTGTTTATCCATATGGTAGAAAGAACTGACAATCACATTAGGCTAGGTTGTACCTACGTGCTGCAATGCAATGCATTGCAGTAAACAAACAGAGATGCATAATCCCTCCCTGAACTTACTGGTGCTCACACAGGGGTACACTAGACATGTCTCTTCCCCACCCCTCCACCCACAGTAGGATTTATGCAGGGTGTGGCCCACCCGTTCCCCTGATCGCAAGGTTTGTAATTGTAGCTAACCATAAACATGGGCTGTGGAAGATGGGGGAAGTCTCCTTGAGTCCTGCTCATGCTTCTATGCATGGGCCATTCACAATCTGGCCCATCCTGTAGATCAATTGTTCTCAACCTTTTTAAAAGGATGTAATACTTCCTAAGACAGAGACCCTGATCTGATTCAACCCTCTTTTCAATTTGGTTCCTAATTTATTATTTGGAATTAAATTGCAAAAACATATATGTGCTAGACACTGTTTTATGTTCCACTGGTGGAGAAGTCATCAAAAAGCTTCATCAGGCTTAAAATTTGGCCTATTAAGGGAGTGATTTGGTTGAAATAAAATGTGATGTTTAGCTTCAAGAAGAAATTGGAGGGGGAAAAATTAGATTTAACTACATGGAACTTAACAATCAGTTGGGTAAATGCTAACATGGTTGCTTCATCAAATGTTAAAATGCACTGTTGAAACAGTATTAGCACATCGGGGATTGTGAAGAGCCGGGGTAAATAATGACTCAGAGCAAATAGGCCACAGCAGGAACAAGGGCTCTTTCACCTTATTGTGTTCACTAACTGCCCTCATATATGTACAGCATTAAGTCTAGCATCATCTTTATTACCTCTGCTCTTTCTAAGACTTCCTGTGGCAGGAACGAGTAGAAAAATGTGGTCTGAGTCATGCTTTGTAATATATTATTATGTTTGATTAGCACTGCAGTAATGCTCAGACATCCCAGTCAGGATCTGGGTTCATTGTGCTAGGCAATGTACTAACACATAGGAAGACATGGTCCCTGCCAGAAGGCACTGACAATCTAAGAAGATAAGGAACAAATGGAGGGTGAGGAGAGGGGAAATCAAATATTACTATTATTCATTTTGCAGTAAGCCTAGGAGTCCCAATCCTGGACCAGGTCCCCATGGTGCTAGGTGCTGTACAAACACAAAGCAAAAAAGTTTACAACACTGATGTTTTAAATACTGACATGACAGACTTTGTGAAAATAATGAATAAAAAGAACACCTTAGTTGTTCCTGACCCCCCTTCAAACTATCCCATCTTCTAGGTATCATGAAAAAGCTGTGTTTTGTGGCAAGATTAGAAAGAGGAGCGGATAGTGGCTCAGATCTATCTTATAGATCTGTCTTAGGCTTTTATAGTGCCACTCTTCACCATATTACCTAAATGTTTTCCATGCAAAATCAACTGCAATAGTCAATCCCTAAGGGACTTAGGGAATCTCTGGCACTTCTCTGAATGTGGGGGTGCACTTGCATTTAACCCTATGCCATGTTCTGTTTCGATGGACTGATCACTCACTGAAGCAGCAAATAAACGACATACTTCTTCAGTTCAAGAGTCTGTCTGTGCACCTGTGCATTCTGGAGAGCAGGGAAAAGAACACTGGGGTAGTAGGCTGAATAAGATAATAACTCAGAAAATTTTCTCCACCAAATGTGCCACCTAGACTCCAAGACCCAGTGAAAAGGGGAATCCAGCCACACTTACTTTAATAACTACTGCAGTGAGAGGGGAATAAATCAGATTTCCCCCAGTTAATGCAAAATCTGAATGTCTCTCAAATCCCCCCACACTATCTGCAGCACACATGGTAATGGGGATGTTTGGTTTTGGGTATAAATTAGTGCCTTATCTCTACAGAGGGAGCCCAAATGATGATTGTTCACTAGCTGGAGCCTGCTGGCTTCTGGGAAGGTGGAAATTCAATGTCAAAAGGCTCAATTTTCCAGGTGAACAACAAAAGCCAGGGCTATATGAAACAAAGCTGGTGAAAATCTGAGGTGTAGCAGAGATTTGTGCCCAAGGTTTCAGAGTAGAGGAAGTAAGCAGGAGATAGAAGCGGATGGAGGAGATCAAACTGAGTAAACTGTAGAGTAAACTGATGAGAGAAAAGGGTGGTATATAGGGAAGTAAGAGGTGCTTGGAAGTTTGACAGGCTGAGGGAGATAGAAAGGGTTATGAGAAACAGCTATGGGAATTTAGAACTAGAAGAGCGGTGGTCATAGCAGAAGATCCTGAGCTGGCTAAAAAGAGATGAAAGAGGATGACTATGAGCAGATTTCTGAGCCTGTAAGAAAAAAAAAAAAGACAGCATCTCTATACTTTGAGCATGGGCCATATATACACTTGCTCAGACTAGTATGAATCTGGATAACCTGTGCTTCAAAAATCACAAGCAATCCTGTTAGCACAATAATCTAAGTTCCTTGCACAAATCTCCAAAGTTGAGGGGGGCACCGCAGGTCTATGAGGAATTACAGGACTGTCAGCGTGATGAGTGGGAGGAATTATGGGATGGTGGACATGATGAGGGATTTGGCGATGAAGCTTCAGTAGAATTCCATCACATTTCCCTCCCTCCCCACTTTGATCCCTGAGAATAATCAGCAGCATCAGTGCAGAGCCAAAACCAGGGAAGGGGCAGTAATGAATAAAGGAACTACTATTTACCACACTGATAGCACTAGCCCCACCCCCTTTGCTGTTTCTTCATCTCTTATTTCCTCAGATCAGGTTTCCCCTCTTCTTCCTGCCTTTTCCCACCTTCCATCTTCTTTGTTCTCACCACCCACTTCTTTTCTTTCAGCAAAAGAACTTATTTCCTTTAAAGCTGACACACTCCACACTACTATACTGCTAGCCTGTTGTGCTGTTCCTCTGTTACACAGCATCTGCACCGTCCCCGTAGGATTTATTGTCAGCAATTGACGGGAGATGCTGCTTCTGATGGCGCACATGAAAAGGCAGACAAAGCTGGAGAGAGGTTGTTAGAAAACTGCAGTTCCTTTCTCCTGGTGGGAGGACATTTCTCCTCAGTGCCTATGTGACAACCGGACGCTGTCACTTATAGCATGTACTTCAGTGTTGGTACCACGGTGGTTTCCCCCTGCTCTGCAGTCTTTGGCTCTTCTTCTGTCCACAGCTGTCCTTCTGGGCTAATGATGCATTGGCATAACTTTGGCATACACCTGTCATGCTGACAGCCACAGAACTGTTGCAGGAACATTGCTAGATTAGAATCACAGTGTTGATACTGACTGAGGGACCTAATTGTAATTGTGGCTGTTGTGCACTTATCAGTAGCTGCTTCTTCATGGCTCTTGTTCAGCCAGGCATGGGAAGGAAAGAAGTCAGTACCTACCAAGTCAAACTTATTAGAAGTCTATTGCTATACAGGCGAAACTGGTACTGTTGTGAGCCATATTCTACCCTGGTTCTGAATGACTCATGGAATGGCTGACATCTTCCTCCTCCTCTCCTTCCAGGCACAGGTCACTCACAAACACACTGCAGCAGCAGGATTTTGCTGATTAAGACACAGGATGTATATTTCTCCAAACATCAGCTGGGGGAGACAGCGACTAACTCCAAAAGCAGCCGCAGCAGCAAAAAGCAATTTTAGTTCTTTCTTCATAAGATCAAGGGAATGTATTGCATTGAATTTTTTCTACACATTCATCTTTAAAAGTTTCCACTTGAAATGTTTAAAAAAATGCCACGTGTGCAGAATCTCCTGAGTTATCACTAGCTCGCTAAGAGCTTTCCACACTCAATGCAACCCTGATTGCTTATACTTTAGTAGGGTTTCTGATATGTCCTATATCCCACTTAATGTTAGCAACTGAAGAAGACTGACTATGAGAAATCTCTTTCCAGGCTTTTTGAAAGGGATAAGTCTAGGAAGGAATAGGATTCTCATAGTATTAGCTTTTAACCTCTACTGTAGGAGGAGGTCTAGACAAGTGGCTTGTGACATTTGTAATGCTTGCTTCTCAATTAGTTATTAATTTTCTTTCAGCCAGTGGATAACTCTGGCCACTGGAAAAGCAAGGAGTAAATCTACTAGTGACCCCAATAAACTTGCTAATTTCCTTTCCTGTCAGGAGTTAGGACATCACTTCTTGACACTTGTTTGCAGGGGCGGCTCTAGGTATTTTGCCACCCCAAGCATGGCAGGCAGGCTGCCTTCGGCGGCTTGCCTGCAGGCAGGGCCGGCTCCAGACCCCAGCATGCCAAGCGCGCGCTTGGGGCGGCGTGCCGCAGGAGGGCGGCAGGCTGCTGTGGTGGACCTCCCGCAGGCATGCCTGCGGACGGTCCGCTGGTCCCGCGGCTCCGGTGGAGCATCCGCAGGTGTGCCTGCGGGAGGTCCACCGGAGCCGCGGGACCAGCAGACCCTCCGCAGGCACGTCTGCAGGAGGTCCACCAGAGCAGCGGGACTGGCGACCGCCAGAGTGCCCCCCGTGGCGTGCCGCCCTGCTTGGGGCTGCACAATTCCTAGAGCCGCCCCTGCCTGCGGGAGATCCCCAGTCCCGCAGATTCGGTGGCAGCCTGCGGGAGGTCCGCCGAAGCCGCGGGACCAGCGGACCCTCCACAGGCAAGCCGCCGAAGGCAACCTGCCTGCCGCCCTCGCGGCGACCAGCAGACTGCCCCCCGTGGCTTGCCGCCCCAGGCACGCGCTTGGCATGCTGGTGCCTGGAGCTGCCCCTGCTAGTTTGTTATGGATTCTCTTTGTGCCCATTTACATTTTTTTTTGTTAATGTTAGAGCTATGACATCCAGAGGAAAGCCCACAAAGTTTAAATTGAGAAACTGGATTATGATGTATTTACCACAATCCTCAAGAGCTTTAACAAATGTACTGTGGCTCAGATAGGTAGCCTGGGGTGCCCTTCTGGCTCTGCTGCAGTGAAATTTTCCTTTAAGTAGATAAGCCTTTTTACTCTCAGATTTTAGGAAAAGGCCAAAGCAGAGGCCAAGGACCATAACCTTCCATTGGCAAAATATTCCCTTTTCTGGGGAATCCTAGCAATTTTTGACAATTTGAACACGTGGGAATGGTAAATTAGGGCTGATTTAGGCCTATTCTACACTAGAAGAGCTTTGCTGGCATAGAAATACTGGAAAACTCTCCTAGTATAGATACAGTTTACACTGGCAAAAGAATGTTTTTGCCAGTATAGCTTATACCAGTTCCCTGAATAAAATAAGCATTTTTATGCTGGTGTAACTGCATCTACACTAAAGCTTTTGCTGGTAAAATATGTAATTAAGAACTCTCCCACCCCTCTAACTGACATTGCTATACTGGCAAAAATGTCTCTTGTACACTAGGCCTCAGGTCTATTTTTCCAGGAACTCCTCCTTTTACAGTCATTTTAATTCATGAACATGGAAAGACTGGGCCTTCAGGTAAAAAGAGAAAAGCAAAAGAGGTTTCTGTGTTGCTGACTCGCATGATTTTTTTTTGTGAGTCTCACAATATTTAGTGTTTTCCTTAAAACCCAGCTCCTGGAATTACCTGATAATATGAGAATCTTGGCTTTCATTTTTTTTAAAAAGTCATTTTATAGCCCTTGTGCTTGTGGAGAAAAGCTTGAAAATGTGACCTGACTAATCTTAAGGCTCAGAAAACACAAGGCAAAGAAAAAGAACTCAATTTACAAAAGCTCACCTGATGGGGCAGTGAGGAAGGGCTGACATGACTTTGGAGCACTTGAGGTTGGAAATACTGAGGTTTGGGGCTTACAATGAGACCATACCTCCTCAAAAGATGTGGTTTATCCATCCCCTTGAAATATTTTCAATTTGCACTACTTCCAAAGCTTCTCATTCTTGGCCTTACTCGATTACTGAATTTCTCATATATAGATGTAGTTTACTGTATTATAGCGAGGTTTTCCAGTTAAAAAGAGAGGCCCGACTTTTCAGAAGTGACTAGTGATTTTGATGTGTCACATACTTATTAGTATTTTAACTGTTGTCTTTACACAAGAAAGGTCAAGTAGGAGATGCACTTTCCCCTGGGAAACTCCTGTTACATGAAATGCACATTTTGACTTGTCCTAACTGACCACTGGGTGTCACTGTTGTTCCACAGAACTATAGCTGTACATTATATTAGGCACGCAGGGTTTTATTACAGCAACCCATGGCCTATGTGTAGATGCTGTTGCATTAAGTAGACCTGACAAGTCATGTACATGAAAAAGCTCCATGTAGATGTTGTGAGTATCATATTTTACAAGAGTGGGGGAGGGAATATCTTTTATTGGACCAATTTCTGTTGGTGAGAGAGAGACTTTTAAGCCACACCGAGTTCTTCTTCAGGTTTGGGAAAGGATCTCCCAGCATCACAGCAAAATGCAAGGTGGAGCAGATTGCTTAGCATAAGCAGTTAGCACATATTGTAAGGGACCTTTCAAGGTAGAGTGGCCTAACACCCTTTGCAGTCACAGGACAAAAAGAGGGGTTAGTGGATTCCAGATTGTTGTAATAAGCCATAAATCCGGTGTCTCTGTTCAGTCCATGATTTTTGGCATCTAGCAGAGTAATGAATTTAAGCTCCCAGGCTCATCTTTTGAAAGTGTTGTGCGGGTTTCCTTTGAGGATGAGGACTGATAGGTCAGGCATAGAGTGATCACTTTGTGAAAAGTGTTCACCCACAAGTGACAGGGTGTTTTTGTCTTTTATCATTTTCTTGTGCGGGTTCATTTGAGAGCATAGTGATTGTCTGGTTTCATGCACATAGCGCACTGGATAAGTTACACCACACGTTGTGATAGGCATATCTAGGATCCATGGATCTTGAAAGGTGTGTTGTGGGGGTGTTGATCATTATAGCAGTGGGTATATGTCTGCAGGTTTTGCATCAGTTGCTCTGGCAGGGTCTGGGTGGTGTGTCCTAGTCTGTGGGGAACTTACTTCTGATGATGAGCTTGGAGAGGTTGGGGGATTGGCTGAAGGCCAGAAGGGTAGTGGGGGTTCAGGAAAGATTTCTTTCATGATAGGGTCCCTGTTGAGTATGGGTTGTAGATAGATGATACCCCATATGGGTTCCAGTGTGGAGAGATAGGTAACAATAGGGGTGTGCGGTCAGAAGGTGTTTTATTTCTGTATTGAAGCATAATTTCTCAGGGTATTTGGGTGGTCCAGTCCATGATACAATCTACTTCTCTGGTGCAGTGTCCTTGTTTGATGAAGGCAGTTGTGAGTGTATTAAGGTATATATCCCAGACTTTCTTCTCAGAGCATACTCTGTGGTAGCCAAGTGCCTGGCTGTAGATAACAGATTTCTCAGTGCGTTTGGGATGGATACTGGATCTATGAAGGTAGGAGTGGTAATCTGTGGGTTTCTGAAGAAGAGCTCTGTGTGGGTTGAAAGCTTGTCTCTCTCACCAACAGAAGTTGGTCCAATAAAAGATCTTACCTCACCCACCTTTGTCTCTCTAATATCCTGGGACCAACATGACATCTGCACTGCATATTTTACAAGTGACAGACATCTTTTGATAGTGTGCCCACACTGCTGCAATATTGAGGGCACAGCTGTTTCTCTCTTTTCTGAGAACTTTTTAAAAAAAAAACACCGAATCATAGATCTGTAGGGTTGGAAGGGACCTTGAGAGATCATTGAGTCTAGCACCCTGTGGTACTATATCATCTAGCCTAGACCATCCCTGACAAGTGTTTGTCCAACCAGTTCTTAAAAACATCCAGTGACAGGGATTCCACAACCTCCCTTGGAAGCCTATTCCAGAATTTAACTCATTAACAACACTGGGCACAAACAATAACTTCAGGTGGGTTACAGTAGGGAAAGGAAGACAAAGTTATGCCCAGGTATGGGAAGGTAAGTTTGTGCTGGGAATTGGTTCAGCTGAGCCATGCAGGTATTTGGCATCCACCTGCACATTTTAAACAGACAAAAATAACTCAGGATCTAGGGACCAGACCTTTGGGCCAAACTGAGTCCCATCTGTGGCACTCTAAGGGCATTTAAAGCTTCCCTAAAGGGACAGCTGGGTAATCTTACTATGCAGCCAACTTTGTATCACTTAATCCCTCCCTACTGGGGGTGAAAAGAGACTCTGCCCATAGCACAATGAGCTCCAGTAATGCTGGACCAGTGGAGAGGGTCATCAGCTGTTGAAAGTTCAAGCAGCCCAGTGGCTACTCAAATTTACTCTGAGCCCTAACCAGCCCCAGGATGGAGGAAGCGGAAAGATGGCTTAGACCCATCTTGGTTTCTTTTATCACCACCCCCCCCATCACCTGTGCTTCACATGAGTGTTGTGCAGATGAGGATCAATTTCTAACTCTGAGAATCCCACACAATGTTTTCAGGCTTTAGGACTGTGTAGCTTTAGTGAAAGTTTTTTCACTTCTAGTTACCAATATGTTTTTATGCTAACGCTATAGGGACTGCAAGATTTGGCCTCACATGGATTTCCATGCCCTTCACAATGCATGAAAGGGGTGTCTGTTGTAGACTCACTAAACTTAATTATCCAGTTGATGCAGAAACTTCCAAAAGTGTTGCCTAGCAAAAAGAGGATAGTTAAAATACTGACAAACATTTCTATACAATCAGAACTAAAACCTGACTTTTCAGTAAAATCACAGAATTTTTCCACATCTGAAACAAAACAAAAACATTGATCAAAATAATTTCAGCTTGTCTAAGAAAGTGGCTAAAAGTTATCCTAGTCTCAGGAGATAGTCATTCTACCTTTTGTATATAGTTCTGCATTCCCCTTTTCTCCTGCACTATGGCTCTGATTCAACAAGGTACTTAAAAACATGGTTAATTTTAAGCAAACTGAATTAAATTCCTCTGAGTTCTTGCAAAAGAGAAGAGACTTCCCCTGAATGTCAGTAACACTTTGAAGTGACCTTGATTGTACTTGTATGGTAGCTATATTAAGGAGGAAGAAGAGGGGGCCAGGGTAGTGTGAGGAGTCAAAAATAGGAATAAATGGATGAACTGGCTAAAAGAAAATTAATTTGTGATATCAGACATTTATTTTTACAATATCAATATTTAGAATGCTGGCTGGTACCTTCAGGGGTGCTAGGGGTAGCACTCGGAGGAGTGGATGTTGCCTGGCTGGCTCATGGTGCCATCTGCACAAGAAACAGGTCTGGGTGAGAGTAGGCTGATTGCACATTGGCAAGACAGCTCTGGAGCTGCACAGGCAGCATCTTATAAAAAGGTACAGCAAGTGCCACTCCTCCGAGTACTACCCCTAGCACTCCTGAAGGTACCATGATTTTCACAAGCATGATGTCCAGGGGCGGCTCTAGGCATATTGCTGCTCCAAGCACGGCAGGCAGGCTGCCTTTGGTGGCTTGCCTGCGGGAGGTCCCCGGTCCCGCGAATTCGGCGGCAGCCTGAGGGAGGTCTGCTGGTCCCTGAAGCTGTGGGACCAACAGACCTTCCGCAGGCATGCCACCGAAGGCAACCTGCCTGCCGCCCTCATGGTGACCAGCAGAGCGCCCCGTGACTTGCTGCCCCAAGCATGCGCTTGGCGTGCTGGTGCCTGGAGCAGCCCCTGATGCTCCAGGCACTGCTGCTCAAATGACACCAACTACTCCCTGCAATATACAGGAGGTCACACTGATAATCTAATGGTTCTTTGTGACCTCATAGTCTATGAATCCACTCCCTTCCCAGTGTACCACTGTCTCTGGGCCAATTACTTTTCCACTGTGGATAAATACTGAAATAGTCATTGGGAGAGAGAGAGAAAATGACTCCGTAGCCCAGTGGTTAGGGCACCCACCATTGAGGTTGAAACGTAGGCACCTAGGGAACTTTTACTCTGAAAACTCAGGGAGTGAGTGAGATTAGGTGCCTACGGGGTCTAGTGGGAGTTTTGTGGATTGCAGTGGAGCCAAAATTGGGACGTAGGAGCCAAAACTTGAGATTCTGGTGCCTAAATCTGGGGTTTAGGCACCTGAATATCTTTGTGGATCTGGGTCTGTGTGTCTCAGTTCCCCACATATAAAGTTTTCCCAAAGAGTTTACATTCTAAATAGACAAGGGAGGGGAATGTATCTTATTTTGCTTTACAGTGGTTAGTCCACTGGGGGGTCCCTTTCTTGGTTGGGGCCTCTAGGTGGGACTGTAATAACAATAATAATAATAAACAATGAAAGGCTAGAAAAAATTACTCTCTTCTTAAATAGAAGTCTAAGGGCCATATGTTCAAAACAGTCTCCAATTGTGCATCTTTTTAATCCACAAAAACTCAGATTTAACCACAGACGTGACATTTGTAATACCTAACTGGAGCGTGCAAGTGACATTCATGTGCAGGAAATATGATTTTTTTCACCAAAAATCTTGGACCTGCAGAATTGGGCAGGTGTGGTTAAGAGCCCCAATTGAAAGTACTTTGAAAATTTAGCACTAAATACTATCAAGATTAAATTGAGATACTAGTTAGCAAGTGCGAAGAAATGCAAAATAAAGACTAATCTTATCCCCTCAGCTCTGGCCCTTTAAAAAAAAAGTCAATATGTCTGAACAACAACAACAAAAATCACGGCCCTCGCAAGACACAGGCTAAAGTTCATTGCTCAGTAACTTTGCATTATCTGCCCCTCCCCCATCTATTCGTGGTGTATTTTGATTGCATGTTATTTGGGACAGGGACCTTGTCTTCTTGCTGTCTGTGTAGATGTTGACAGTAGCACAAAGGTAGTGCCAGGTGCACAATATGCTTTTCCTTAATTCATACCACTGCAAATCCAAAAGTACAAAACTTATTTACACGTAAAAATATATACCTCAGTATTTACCTGACAGCCCAATTACTTAAAAATTGGGTTAAAATAGTCACTGTTAGGCAAGGACCTTCCATGCCAAACCTCAGCCCTCAGTGCATTAAAATGGCTGAGTGCAGATACTAACATAACCTTAACTGTAGTGCATGAACACACCACTGTAATAATTCATTTAGAATGATGACACCTGAGACCTAATTTAAAAGTCCTGGATGAATACTGTTCTCACATTCAAACCCCAAGGCTGCTGCAAACATACCTAAGAAATCCTAAGAACTATAGTGAGCCTAATTGAATTGGACTTAAATGGACCATTGAGGTGGCCTCACAGAGCTCCGGGGAATTTATATTGTCTATACTGTATCAGAATCACAGCTTGAACTGAATAACTGGTTACATTCAATCATGTTACTGTAACTCAAGCTTGAGGTAAAGGGAAAACCTTTTGCTGTCAGCAAGGCTGTATGGAAAACAATTTCAAATCACTTTAAACCCAGTTGGCAACTGCTTTGCCAATTATGGAGTCCATTGGGAAAGGTACGCGCTAGGGTTCAGGACTAAATGATTTATGTCAAGCGCCCTAGTCCCCTGAGGCATATGCAAGAGCCTGCAGAGGAGGTGCTTGTGGCTAATTATTTCTCTGAAGAATACTTGAGCAAGGTAATTTGTGCTTGCAGATGAGTTGCACTGCACACTGAATAGAAGACAAGCAAAGCAGAGACTTTAGTGATATAGCTTACAGACAGATAAAAGAGAAATGAATGGGCTCATCAATCCTCAATCTCGCATGCAAAAATATAAAGAGCAAACTCTCGACATTGTGCTGAAAGGAGAACTCCAGAGGCATGTAAAATGGATTCTGATCACACCATCTAATTACAGAGAGTAGTGTATCTTTTACGAGTGTGTCAAAGGCTCCCTCTCCTTCAGAGATACTGGTGTAAATCCAGTCACTTCAGGGGAGTAACAGTGGTATAAATCCCAAGTAAGTGAAGTAGATACTAGCAAAATATGCTTCTGGATTCCATGTAGACACTCCAGTTTGTGTATCCCCTCCACACACTTTTGCTGTATTTGCTCCTGTTTTCTGAAATCTCTTCCCAGGTTTATTACTGAGACCCTGTTGGAATTGATGCCACAGAGCTTCTGGAACATACATTTGGGTTAAGAATAGCAAGCTACAAATAAGGAAGTGTAACTTCCATTGCTTTTAGTACAACTGCTGCCTACCCCTCCACTTTGAATTACTCTTTGGAAAGGGAAGAGCTACCGCTTCTAACTGGATATGTTTGAAGGGTAAATCTCATTACCCCTCATGAATGACTTTAGTCTGACTTCCCTTCTGATGCAAACTTCCCCAAAAATTCAAGGCTGTTCAGATCTAAAGGTTTGGTCAATCCCATTAGCAAGAGGGGACAATTTCTAAACTGTCTCACAGCTTGGGTGTGTTGGGGCAAGGGTTTTTGTTTGGGTCCAGCTGTAATTGAAACACTTGTTGGAAGCCTGTATTGGCAGAACACTGGGGCCTGGATTCTCAGCTTGTGTAAATCCATATAGTGCCACTGAAATCCATAGAGTTATTCTAATTTACACCAGCTGAGGATATGACTCTCTGTGACTTCAGGAATAGTAGGAGTGAACATTTGAAAGACATTTATAATTGTTATTTCTGGTAAGGATTTAGCACAGGCACTGCCTGCAAAAATCAGATCTGACCCTGAAGCATTCACTCACAATTGCACACCATTCAGACATTATTATATGTCATATAAGCAGTCAGGCTGCAAAGCACGCAGGGAAATTCCACTCAAATATCCCCAGGCCATGAAACAACACAGACAAATCAGACACACATAGCCAAACCCAGGGAGAGCCTAGAAGAGCAGGTTATGCACAAACAACAGTTGTGACTTCACAGGGAGGAGGAGTGTGCAACCAGGAACACAAAATGCAGAAAGAGTCATCAGATGGGTCATTCTGCAACAACCTGTAACAAAAAGGATTATAGCAGCATTCATTTTTTCCCCTCAGTTGGTCCAATCATTCATGACAATACGGCTGAAGTATGAGGCTAGGGGATGACTTTGTTACCTAATGGTAAACTGATCAACTTTGAAACAGAAACAAAACCAAACATATCCATTTGTCCATGACACCCAGGCATTTATACCGTATTCACGCAACAATCTTTATAACTTGTTTAAACTGGAATCCGTTAATGTTAACCTGGTTAGCGCAGAAGGAAAACTGGACTGCAAAGGGCAATTGGCTACTGAGAGAATACACAGTGTAGCGGTAATAGGAGAAGGAATCACTCTTTAGCAAGTCTGTCCTGGACTTCCAGCGCACAGAAATTGGGAATGGTAGCAGGAACTACAAAAGACTAATGGAGTCTTGCAATAGAAGGCTCTGTAGTCCCATAGATCAGTGGTTCTCAACCAGGGGTCCAGGGCCTCCTGGGGGGACCACGAGCAGGTTTCATGGGGGCTGCCAGACAGGGCCAGATTAGACTCACTGGGGCCCAGGATAGAAAGTTGAAGCCCCACCGCATGTGGCTGAAGCCCAGGGCCCTGAGCAATGTAGCTTTGTGGAGGCCCCTGTGGCATGGGGCCCAGGTAACTATCCTGCTTGCTACCCACTAACACCAGCCTTGGCTTTTATGTGAAGAAAACCAGTTATTGTGACACAGGGCCATGGAGTTTTTACAGCATGTTGGGGGGGGGGGGAAGAGGAGGAGGGGGAAGGGCTTAGAAGGAAAAAGGCTGAGAATTCCTGCCATAGCTACTTACTGTGGAAGGAGGCAATACACCCTCATGTATGGCATGAGGCAGCTTCTATTTGTAGACTCCACTCCTAGGACTTCCCTTAGGAGAGGACACGTCTGAAGATCCTGGTTTAAAGGCAGCTCACTGGAATGTGCTCACTGAGCGAAGTAGGACAAGGAGCATGCAGACTCAGCAGTTTAGTAGAAAAAGGGTTTTTCTCATTATTTTTATTTGTCATTGTGCTGATCCCCTCCTCACTGATTCTTTTTAGGTATGCCCATCATCAGGCATTACATCAGAAACAAATCCCTGTCACAGCAGCTCTAGGCTAATTCTTTCTTCTCTCTTCTGTTGAGAAAACCCCTGTTCTCTGTTACAACCCACATCCTCCTCCTTTTTTTTCCCCAAAAAGAAAAACAGAAAACTTCTTCAGTGCTTTCCACCTCCCTGCCCCCATAAAGGAAATGTTTACCTGTATTTTGCAGATCTCTTAAGTATTTCTTTTAAATTTTTTAGTCTTCCCAATCCCTTTTTATCCTCTTTCCCTTTGCATGTCCGCATCTTGCTGATCACAGGGGTCAAACAGATTGGAAACACATGTGCCAGCAAAGTGAATTTACCTTTGACCTCTAGCTATTCCTCCATGGGAACATTTAATTTTCTCTGACCAAAAGTATTCTTTTTTAAGTGGAATGCTCTTTGCCTGGGGCAAATTGCATGGAAGAACATCAGATGGGTTTTTATTTTACTACTTTGTAGAAAAGTATTTTCATCATTTTTGCTTTACATCTGGAATTTTTTAAACACAACCCTGGGATTTTCTCTTTATCTGCAGTGCTAATTGTGGCTCCTGTGCAAAAGCAAAATAAAATAAAATAAAAGGAGCCAAGTGTTGAGCTTGATTGAACTGGTATTAAACACGAAGCTTGACCAATGATTGGGAGGAGGAAAAGTTTTCAACATCCCAGGTCCACCTACTACTACTTCTGTTGGGAAATTAAATGGACCATATAATTTTCCCCCCAAAATGTTACAGGTATGGATCACATGACCCCTGTCTAAAAAATTGTTTGTAAAGCACTTTGGGATCCGCCTGGTAAAGTTGATGTAAGCTTTTCATTATTACTACTATTAATAAAACTGCAGCTATAGTTCTTTACCTTAAACTGGAGTTTCTGCAAATTAACTGAAGGCTCCCAGTGCCCTGTGACACAACCCAACAGTTTTAGATTCTGATCATTCTGCAGGTCTCACACATGAGGTTTCTAAGCAGGTCTCTAGACTTTTTGGAGACATTTTCTGAACTTCCATCATATCTACTCATGCATATTCCTTGTATACATGGTTGGCCTAATTGTTGTTATAATATCCAAAGAACTGAAAATATATCTGTCACAGGCTGGCTGGACCTTTAAGGCAAGGTGGGCTCAGCTTTGCCTGTAATCTACTAGCTAGCCCCCATCTGATGGCAACCATAATAATTACTGACCCCAGCTGTGGAAGGGTCAGGGAAAGACCATATAAACAGGGTGGTGCACTTAATGGAAAAAGACACAGGGGGGTTGGAGGTCTTTCATAGGAAAGGCTTGGAGATACTTAGGCTAAAAGACAAAGAGAAGGGGGGCCGAGATAGGTTCTCCAAAGAGCCCAGCAGTTGCCAGAATCCCTGGGGAAGCTTTGCAGGGGTCAGGAGAAGGGACTGAGAACTTGAGTGGAGCCTGAGAGGGGCAGAAGAATAACTAATCTTGAGTGTTTATTTTTGACTTCTTGTTAGATTTGGAAGGGGGCTAAACTGAAGAGATGATCTGTCTGGAGGGCCAGGCTGGCGAAGGCTCAGACAGAGACAGGCCATTGCAGGGGCAAGGAAATAGTCTGTAAAGGGTGAAAGAGGTAAAGCTCCCTGCAATGCCAGTCCAGGCATGGGGGAGGGGGTGCTAGAGGGGAGGGGGTGCTAGATCAATATCCAGAGCTTTAAAAATGGTCATGTTTGGCTTATGGGATCTTTGTTGTCGGCTACATCACCATTCAGATCATGTCATCTCTGGGTTTCAACAAAACATGGCAACCTAACATGAGAGAACCAGAATATATGTCAGAACCTGATAAGCCAACATAACAGATGGTATCTGCATGGGCATTGCCATTCATCTTGCATGGCCTACCCAGTCTTCTTAAGGCACACACTGCTGGAAAGAACACTGTTCCCTCTGAAGCCTGATATTATGAATCCCTTTATATCTGGGTTTTGGTTCTACTTTTTCACTTTGCTTCCTGCTAATATATGCTGTCAGGACAAATGACTATTCGTACAAAAATTAATTCTGGAAGTGTTAAATCATTGTTTGTCAGAAGTCAATCCAGCTCCTTATTTTTCCATTTAAAAAGTTTGTCATCCAATCAGGAAGCAGAAATAATACCATGTGATTTAGGTGACCCGTCACACAACATGAATAACAAATAGCTAATAGTCATAGTGAACAGTTGAGCAGCACATACACTGGTATTTTTGCACATGAACTATTTGGCAAATCCTTATGAATAACCAGTACGTTGGTAGGAATCAGAATGAGTTGACTAACAATTCACAAACAGACAAAAAGGGGCTACATTAGTGAGATTACTCATTCTCCATGAGTAATTTGACCAGTTTTAAATGATGGGGCTCAAAGGGGGCAGTGAGCAGCTTCTCTATATGGCATGTTTCTGTCAAAAAAAATAATCACAGAATACCTGATCTCTTTGCCATATTAACATATGCTCCATCCCTTGGAGATAGGGGTTTTGTACACATGTGTGAGGAGCACAATTTAGGGCATAAAATTATAGAATATCAGGGCTGGAAGAGACCTCAGAAGGTCATCTAGTCCAATCCCCCACTCAAAGCAGGACCAACACCAACTAAATCATCCCAGCCAGGGCTTTGTCAAGCTGGACCTTAAAAACCTCCAATGATGGAGATTCCACCACCTCCCTAGGAAACCCATTCCAGTGCTACCCAGAAAGACTTGTTGCATCTATCAACACTGCCCAAAGTGTGTAGATGTTTTTTAGTGAAAACTGCTTCAGGTCTGACTTGTTCATCAATCACTAATTTTTACAGTACACAAACTGGAGGACTTTGCAGCTCTTTCATGAATGCAGTCAGGTTTCAACAACAATGTGTCAATTAGGTCCTCTGCACTAGACCTAGTTAAATACAGTAAAAATGGGATTCATGGACACTTATGTGAATGCCAAACAACTGTCCAGGTCAGATATGTTTGTGTCCCTTTTTTTATTCCTATTCGTTAACATTCCAACAAGTAGGCTTTTGTCCCCATTGTTTCTGCTTAGGGTGTTATATTGCTGCCCATTCCCGTAATATCTGAGTGTCTTCTGTTAGACAAACTGCTCCAGCTTTTTTCTGCTTTTTTCTAACTTTCCAGAAGATGGTAGTATTGAAATAACATATACTGAGGGTATGTTTACACTGCAATTAAAAACCTATGGCTGGCCCATGCTAAAATCTCTGAAACTTTTAGGGTTCACAAACATTTGCATAAATGAACACACCAGTTGTCCAAATACTTGAGGGCAACAAATCACATGACACATAACAGGGGAGCGAACACACCATGTTGATTTGTGAAAATGTCCGCAAGCCAAATTTTGTATTTCTCAACAAGCTCTACCATAAACTTCCCTGAAATCTTTCTAGGCCCTTCCTATGTGGAGTTAGCACACTCAGAAAAAGGAAACTTGCTGTATTCTCTCCTGGACCTTATTCTGCTGCTCATTACCATAGTATCTGAGTGCCTTCCACGTACCATCAATAGCAACAGTAAAGTCCTTAGTAAGTTTCATGGAGTCTCTAATACCTCTCCCTTCTTGGAGTCAAAACTTTGCTTGAGGTAGGATTTTTTGTTTTGACATTCTTTTTTGGAAGATTTATTTAGCTGGTAGGGTTTAACAGTAAAAGAGGTGTCAGTGTCGGGAGCATATTTTTTATGGTAGAAAGGCAAAGAAGAAGGTTTTTCAGAATTTCCTAATGATGGTCAGAATCTGGATACATCAAATCCATTTTCAGAAAATCCACTGTGCAGCCAAATGCCCTTGACCAAGAATGTTTTGTACTGTCAGTGTGACTGCATTCCACAGACTTAGGGGTTATGTGCCTTTATTCTTTAGGGGCTTATACCCACTTACCATTTGGGCAGCTGGTGGGCTAGGATCACTACTTATCATGCTGTTATCATCCCATTGTTACCTGCTGCTCTTCCATCTGTTTGTTATAGCTACCTGTTGGTTTTCATTTTATATTAGGCTGCAAGCTCTTTGAGGCATGAACAATCTCTTTGTGATGTGTTTGCTGTGTCTGACACAATGGGGCCCTGATCCCTAGCTGGAGCTGCTCGGCACTATCACAGTACAAATAATAAATAATACTCGACTCTTTTGCTCTTCCCTGTGTTACAGATTGGATGGGAGTATAAGGTCCCGAAGTGTTCCAGACAATAGGATTATGCAGGTACATTTTTGCTAGAGAATTTTAAAACTACCATACAGTGAAAAATTAGAGGATCTACTGGCAATCAGATTATAATCTATAAACATAATCTAAATCATGACGTGGAGGCACTGATTAGATATGACCTAACTGGACAAATGATCAATATTGGATTTATTTCAGCTTTCTCTTTACAAAATGGATTGGTGACAATGGATAACTTCCTCTGGGAATACACAGTGGAAAATATACCAGTGAGCAACTACATAGGCCACTTGAGGTCACTATTGCTTGATAATATACAAATGCAACCGGATAAACTATGGCAGGGAGGGAGTTTTACAAAAGAAGAATCTTATAAAAGGTTTAGAGATGGCATCTGGCCCTTTCATTTAAACAGAATGAGAAGAATACACTGTTTAGGGACGCACACAACTTCTGCTTCCATGCAGTTAACGCCGCTGGCTAGTGGGTAGCACTGTTGCTTTTTGTACTCACAGCTGGAAGTGAAATAATTCAAAAACACAGCACTACAGAAACTATACATTTGCCCCCATCTCTCATAGCCCTGGGAAAGGTCTAACTGCATTACACAAAGAGAGGGTCAGATCCTGCAGCCCAGGCTCGCACGATTAATCCCATTACTTTAATGTAAAGCAAGTAGGATTAGGCCCAGAAAGGTGGCTAGAAAACAGATTGAGTTATGTCCATATAACACGAGGCTATCTCATTATTCAGGTGACTTTAGGGAACATAGCACTAGATTTCTATATTAAAAGGTTAGGATCTCACCTGCGTAAATAATTAAAGGAATGTTTATATTTGGTTACTGCAGAGACCTCACCATTCAGAGATCTTGTCAGTGGCAGTTGAACAGGTAAATAATTGATCAAAGTCCATGGTGAATAAATATATAATACTCCTACCCACATAACTTCATCCAAGTCCCATGGAGCCCTGCAATGAGTTTCTTCTCCTTTGGAGCGGTCTGAGATTACTAAATAATTCAGTACCTTCTCTCTTGGCTGTGATAGGATGTATAGCTTTTAACTACCTCAAAGACCTTTTTGTTCCTTATGAAGCTAAGATGGTCACTCTTGTGACTCTCTCTTCTGGAAATCTGGATGTTTAACCTTATCTAAAGGTGGGCGGGGACTGTGATGCATGAAATGCCAACATCTATCAAAATGCAAGTCTCTCCTATTAAAATGATTTAAAAACACAGGCTATTTTGACATCTCTCACCCATGTTCTTCCATTTACTGGGAGTTCTGTGAATCTTCCATTGTGTGATTGGAGTTAGAATTATTTTGTGGCTACTTTAGTAAATATGTTTTGTTTTCTGGGTAGCCTTTGTCTTCGTCTTTTAGGTTTAATATTAAATCTCTTTGCAGCCCTGACAGTTCTATCTAAGGTAGTTATAAGACCTCCTTTAACATAATATCTGAGCACCTCACAGTCTAAGATCTTTTTCCTCTCTTCACCCTGGTGAGGTCAGAATGTGCTAGTGTCTTCATTCTACTGACGGGAAACTGAGGCAGAGGATATGTCTACACTGTAATTAAATACCTGCAGCTGGCCCATGTCTGCTGACACGGGCTCGTGGAGCTTGGGCTGCGGGGCTGTTTCATTGCTATCTAGACTTCTGGACTTGGGCTGGAGCCCGAGCTTTGGGATGCTCCCACCCCACAGGATCCTAGACTCCCTGAACCCGGAAGCCTACACAACAATGAAATAGCCCCGCAGCCTGATCCCCATGAGCCCAAGTCAGTTGGTACGGGCCAGCTGTGGGTTTTTCTTTGCTGTGTATACATATCCTCAGGGTCCTAGAGCCCAGGCTTCAGCCCAAGTCTGGAAGTCTACACTGCAATTAAACAGCCCTGCAGCCCAAGCCCCGTGAGCTTAAGTCAGGTGGCACAGGCCAGCCGTGGATGTCTAACTGCAGTGTAGATCATCCTTCCTGGCTGTTAACAATCCTAGCCCTAAGCCAGTGGCTCTCAACCTTTCCAGAGCTACGGTACCCCTTTCAGGAGTCTGATTTGTCTTTGTACCCCAGTTTCACCTCACTTAAAAACTACTTGCTTACAAAATCAGACATAAAAATACACAAGTGTCACAGCCACACTATTACTGAAACATTGCTGACTTTCTCATTTTACCATATAATTATAAAATAAATCAATTGGAATATAAATATTGTACTTACCTTTCAGTGTATAGTATATAGAGCAGTATAAACAAGTTGTTGTCTGTATGAAATGTTAGTTTGTACTGACTTCACTAGTGCTTTTTATGTAGCCTGTTGTAAAACTAGGCAAATTTCCAGATGAGCTGATGTACCCCCTGGAAGACCTCGGCATACCCCTGGGGGTACACATCCCTGATTGAGAACCACTGCCCTAGGCAGTCAAGAATGAGGAGGATAAAGAATCCCCTGACCCTCCAATCTCCATCTGCCTCCACCACCTCCCAGAAGATACTAAGTATGATTGAAGGGGGCTGTTAAGGGAACTGCTCTTGCCCCTCTCACTTTCCTTATGGAAACCCACAGAGGTTACTGCACCCCCTAGTGCTCCCTCTGCAGGCTGCAAGGAGAGCGAATAAGCTCCTCACCCCCTTGAGCAGCTTTCTGCCCTTTTAATGAGCAGTGGTGGACCTGTTCCAAGTCGAGGAGCTGGTTTATGTGTCCCCTACTCGTGCTTAACAGGCTGACATTTAGCCGTTAGTAAGTATTTCAGCTAGGAAGGTTTATCATTGAACTGGGTGCCAATGTGCCATAGAATCTGCAGGATGTTTAAAAAATGACCATGTTTTAACACTAAATCTGGCCCTTTGATTGCAAACCAAGCACTATGTCTTCATATGCCTATGTACAGTAGCTAACATAATGGGGCCCAGATCCTGATTGGTGCATCTGACTGCTATCATAATGTAAATCACAAGGACAAGATTGATCCACTCTTACTCATGGTGAGTAGTACCTTACTCTGAAAGCCATCCTATTGCTTTCAGTGGACCTGCTCTTGGAGTGTGATACTGTTCAACCCATGTAAGGGTAGTATAATCTGACTATCTCATAAGAATAGTGTGAGTTCCTAATAAAAATGTGGCAGGCAATGCAGACAGGCATGAAAAACCCAGTTATGGAATAGTGCTATATATGTTATAGAGAATTATATCACTTCTTTAGAATCTTTAAACCCCCCCTGTTGAATTGTGTAGCATTCTTGATTAAATTCTGCAGATTTAAAAATTCCATAGGAAGGATCGCACTATGTTAAACGTAACTGTAGGGTTTTATAGAGTCATTTCTATAGACTCGCTCTTTCATTTTTCTTTTCCATAAGGAAAGTCATAAAACTCTAATTTATGTTACTGATAGCCAAGTCTCAGGGCCTGATTTTGTGTATGTCAGTACTTGGAGCTGGGGATGCGAGTCCCAGCTCACATTAATGTACTAGCGCTAGCTTGCATTGAGCTAGCGCACTAAAAATAGCTGTGTAGTTGGGGTTGCAAGGGCATGGGCTACCCGCCTCAACCCCCTGGATACATACTCGGCATGCCTAGTCTGTGCCACTGCCTATGCTATGCCTGCTACGCTACCAGTTTTAGCATGCTAGCTCTATGAGTGCTAGGGCAAGTGGTGTCTATGTGAGCTGGGAATCACACCCCCAGCTCCAAATATAGATGTAGCCTAGCGACTAGTCCACTCTTACTCATGCTGAGTAAATTGGCCTTCAGTTTGCTCAGTTCTTACTCAGACAAACTCCAGTAAAGACCTGAGGATATTGCAGTACAGCCAGTGAGAGAAAACTAGAATAAACTTTAATGATCTCTAGTCATCTCTTCAACTTCTCTCCTGGTCTGATATAATTTAAATCAATACTAAGAAACCCTTTTTAGCATTTCTCAAACCAGCTTATCATTTTACCATTAACTTAGGCATTCCTGTGTGGTCACTCATTTTGGCACCATTTTTGGTGACCCTAGAATAAATGGTCAGTGATAAACAGGGATAATAGGTTACAAAACGGGGGTGGCAAGAAGGGGGTATTAATAAGGTAAGATTTTTAATTAATTTTTCAAGTTAATTAAAATGTCCAAAAGCACAATAAAACTGCAGAAAATCTGGCAAGGGAATGGCAGCCTGTCTGATTAATGCAAGTCAGCTGTCTTCTGAGGGTAATAGTAATAATGATGAGATTATGGATATGGAAGAACCTGCTAAAGAGATATGAGATGCATGTGGAATACAAACTGTGTCCTAGTTACTATTTTATGGTGCACAATGGATCTTATTAAGGAGGAGTAGCAGTAAGAATTACCACTGAATTGCTCAATAAAAAGTATTGTGTAATTAACAGTGCTGCACCAGCAGCTGGAGTGCTACCTCCCATTGATATTCCAGAGCCTCCATTTACTTTCAGTTTTTAACTAAAGTATGTGGGCTTCAGCTGCTTTTGCAGACAGCTATGCCACATTTCCTTGTTAATGATAACACTCGAGAAAAGGGAGATAAGTACTGTAGCCCCTCACATGGAATATAGAGCTCAGGAGATACTTTAAAAGGCCTACACAAGTGAGAATGATACTTAACATCTTAGTAATTCTAATAATAATAAAAATAAAAATAACATCAACAATACTTGTAGGAGATAATACTTCCTTTCTTATATCCTTTGTCTGCCTTGTCTATTTGGGCCCTGGTTTAGCAAGCACCTGCTTAACTCTAAGCAGGTGAGTAGTCCCATTGAGTCAATGGGAATGGTCACATGCCTACAAACCTTGCTGAACAGGGGACATTGAAGGTAAGTTCTTCAAGGCAAAGACTCTCTTACTGTCTGTGTGTAGTGCCTGGCACACTGGGGTCCCCATCTTGGTTAGTGTTTCTGGGTACTACTGTAATGTACATACGTGATATAATAGTATCCAGCTAGAAACAGAAGGGCTGAAATAATGCAAGAAAGGGTGCTCTTATAGAATTTCTGGCCTGACTGGAAGTAGGAAGGACTGGAAATCTCACAAAAAAGCCAGTTATAATAATTCCAGCCCAGTTTTGCAGACCACAATGCTTTGGGCAGTTGAGTTATGTTTCAGAGAGGCATCCAGACTGTTGGAGGATGGTTTAAACCAAACATCCTCACGAGAGTGAGTCACAGGTTCGCTGTAAAGCCATACTGCTCAATAGTTAGATCCAGAGGTTTGTTTCAACCCATTATATGGATAAGGGCAGAACAAAATTCAGATTTGAACTTTGTCACAGTTTTTGAGTGTGTGGAGCCAGAGTTTTAGTTGGGGCCTACTGGTAATGAATTCCTTGCTTTTATTAGCTTATTTTCTGTGCTCCTGGCTAGGTTATACTACGTCCCATGTTCATTTTATTCAAGTTTCTTTGAGTCAAGAGCGACATTCTTAATTCCAACTTCACTGTTTACCCGGGCTGCTCTTATAACTGAAAATAGTATCTTGAGGATTTTAGTCTCGGTGAAATAATAAAATAAAGGCAGTCTGTCTTGAATTTTGAGTAGGCTGCACCAGCGTACACAAGAGAAATCCTTACTGGTGATTGCCTTGTTTTATTAAAAGGGGTGGGGATGATGGCCAGGAAAAAATTGAAGCCTGTTGATGTAAAACAGAACCAGTTTATAGGAGGTTCACTGAAGATTGAAGTTTTATAAGGTGCTCTTTCAATAAGCATGCAGCGTATTAAAAATATCATAAAACCATAGCTTCCAGCCATGCACTTCAGAAAATGCTAAGTGGCAAAAAAGAGAAAAAGGTGAAAATTAAAGAGAGAGGTGGGGGAAGCTGATACCCAAAGCAGAGGAACACTTGGGACTGGGGTTCTGGTTCAGGCCCATGTTTAGTATGAGCACAGGAACCTAGTGCTAACACTGCCAAAATACATAGTAGCCAATTTGCAATGCTCATTGCCCTAATGGCAAAATTATCCATAAAATACCATGACTGGGGAAGCTCAAAGTGTTTGGTATTTGTGACTGGCTTGCGTAAGGCTCAAACAGCTCAGCCGCTTCTATGAACCTAAAGAGGCTCCACAGCCACCCCAAAGAGACCCTGACTCTTCTCTGTTTTTTTGTTTTCCGGGGAGGCAGGGTCTCTTTGGGGTGGTTGTGGAGCCTATGTGGGTTCACAGAAGCACCTGAGCTGTTTGAGGCTTATCCATACAGTTACCTCTTTGCTACCATATCACCAGAAGATACTTTGGGGGAGGCAATGACAGGACCATCCCCCTCTGGTGTCTTATGTGGGGAGGGCGTCATTTCTCCTCTCCTGAGCTTGCCCGTGTCTCCCTGATCCCTCTGAATTTCTTCTGCCTGTCCCTCTGATTCTCCTCTCTTCCCTTTGTATCCCCTTCTCTCTCTTCCTCTCCTCAGTGAGGTGTCTCTGCCTCTCACTCATTCCTGTCCTTCCCCTTCTGTCTCTCTTCAAGCTCCCCTAATATGTAAGGGGATGGGATGCCACCACCCCCGGACTGATGGAGAGCTCCTGTTCCTGACCTGCAGCTCAGTGCTCCACATCCAGCTCCTCCATCACATTGAGCACCTCCTGTCCAAGACAGCAGAACAGGAGAGACATAGAGAGAAGTGCACTGAGCTTACATCTACACGGCAATTAAAAATGCTAAAGGAAAATGCATCCAGCCAGACTTTGCCTGAGGAAGCCTGGAGAGCAAGGGGCAATAAATTGGGGGAAGGGTGGAAGAATGGGAGCATCTAGGTGGATTACCTCAAAGGTCATTCTCTTCCCCCATTCCCTCTCTAGTTCCTGTTATGAATGGTCCTTGCTCTTACAGCAAACAGACCCATTCTAGGAATGCGCTAGAATTCTGAGCACAGGATGGGGGACTGGGAGCAACTCTTGAATTGTGGTCCCAGCTCTCTGCCATTGACTTTCTCTGTGATCTTGACAAGTCACTCAGACTCTCTAACCTGTTTCCCCATCTTCGGCTTGGGGATAATACCCCCCCTCCACACCTCAGTAAGGGTTGTGAGAAAAACTAACTTTTTGTCTATAAAACGGTATGGGATAGCTTGTGCTTTTTGACTCTGCTCAGAGTAAGGGACAGTGCATAAGCAGCAGCACCACCCCAAAAATAGCCCCAGGAGGCACAACATTCTCCTGCCTCCCCCTTGCTTCGGTAGTGGGGAGGGTAGTGACCTATACCAGGAGCAAATACAGCACTCTACCTCAGTTCAGCTGTGCAGGCTGGTGCACTGGGGTCAAAGCCAAGGCTCCACCGGTCCCCCATCCCATCCATCTCAGTCCACAGCTACCTACTAATGAGTGCGTGGCTCCGTGTCCAGGTAGCCTGTGCAGGGGGCTAGTTCTAGTCAGTCAAGCCAGTTCACAGTTGCTGGAACTAGAGGTGCTGCAGCACCCCAGCTAGAAGTGGATTCCATCATACACAGGGTTTATTACAGTTTGGTTCAATGGCTCTCAGCATCCCCACTGTACAAATTGTTCCAGCATCCAGGAGCCGGTATGTTAAATATTATTAACAACTCACCCCATGGATGCTGTCATGGTGTAAACAAAATGTTATGGAAATCAGAACTGGAGTATTTTTTGAAAAGACACTAAAAATCTATTTTTTAAGCCTCTCCTATCATCCTGAGCCCACAATACTGTAAGTCACATTCTGTCACTCTTGCTGACACTGAGTAGTATCATACTCCGTGAACGCTGCCATTAAAGAAAAAGTTTTCAGAGAGGTAGCCGTGTTAGTCTGTATCAGCAAAAACAACGAGTACTTGTGTCACCTTAGAGACTAACACATTTATTTGGGCATAAGCTTTTGTGGGCTAAAATCTGATGAAGTGGGTTATAGCCCATGAAATCTTATGCCCAAATAAATGTGTTAGTCTCTAAGGTGACACAAGTACTCCTCGTTGTTTTTATTAAAGAAAAAGGGACTGCTTGCAGCATCAGGTCTCCTTGTGTATGAGGAAGGGTGGCCCTGTGTTTGCAAAGCATAGTAAGACCCTGAACTTCCTAGTTTCCTCCCAATTCAGGTCGTTAGATAGCTAACCACCATGACTTGCAACCTCAAGCTATAGCAAGCACAAACCAGGAGGCCATTAACAAAATAGTCCCTACACTTAAAATGGGGTGGTATAAATCATTCATGCAACAGATTGCATTTATTTGTTATTTTTACTCATAGTACAAAAATCTGTTAGATGCACCTTGTGGAATTCCCAGATTTAAAAGTCTCTCTTTTTTGTTCCAAAATGCAGTATTTTCTTGTTAAACTCTAGACACATCCTTGGGAAGATTTTGGGACATTGCTGTCTAGTTCTCCTTCATAGCTCTGTGACTTCTATCCAATCACAGCAAACCATTACCAGTTCTGAGCTCAAGCTGCCCCTGACTCTTCTGCTCCCAGTGGCAGTCTGTGGCCCATCTCCTCTCTGGTGGAGCAGCAGCACACCGCCATGCTGCTAGAAGACACTGCTGCAGTATAGCACAGCACCAGGAGGGGGAAGTGACCTGGAGTCTACTGCTGGGAGCACAAATAGAGGACAAAAGTTCATAGTTAAAAAGTTAAGTGGGGCAGTCCTCAGAAAACAGAGTCACCTCTGAAAAGTGGGACATCTGGTGACATTAGCTGAAATTCCACAAAAGCTCCCTATGGCCTTTTCAGAAATGCAGCAGATTTTTTATAAAGAAAATAAAGTGCATTAGATTTTGGTGTTGATTTATCTCAATATTTTGATGTACGGTGTTGCTTAAACAGCAAATTATCTTAACTTGAAGGCTTCTTTGCTGGAAGAGAAGGGATGGATGGCGATGGACTTATTTTATTGACAAAGAAATGGCTTTGTCCTGCTTTCTTTATTTCATTATTTATTGAGTAAGATAATAGCTTATGGTACTTACACAGAGCCAGCTGTTTGCAGGATGCCAAGAGCAGGTGGTCTGGGAGGCCTCTGATGAATTGCAAAAGACACTTACCAGCTGCTATCACTGTGTGAAATGAGCAAACCTGCAAAATCTTTATTTTCAATTGGATTGTACTTTTAAGTAAGCAAGGGAGACAGCCACTATAACTACAGACCATGACCAACAACCCACATAAACAGTGTGCAAACACAAGTGATTAATGTACCAGTATTTCAAAACATTTAAAACTAACGAGTCAGATTTAACAGTGTACAAGAGAGAAAGGGGTGCGGGAAGAGGATTGGAGGGGCAGGGGGGCTAAATGAGAAGAGGGATAAGGCAAGAGGGAACTATTGGATGGGCCTTTATGGCCTTTATTTGGTTCCTAACAATTCCCATGTCTTCATTCCATCAGCCATCCAAACTAGTAAACAACTATGCTGGTCTTTGAACTTTTTTTTTTTTTTTGTATTTATGTAGGGCACTCTTGTGTGCTACATCGCCAGGGTGCAATCCTTTGGTGCTCACCACATCCTCAAATGGTCACTGATGAGATGCACGGATAATGGGTTACAAAGACAGACATTAATAAGGTAAGATAAGAGAGGGGAGGTTTATTAATTTTTCAAGTAAAGTTAGGATGCCCAAGGGCACAGTAAAACTGTAAAGAATCTAGTGAGGGATGAGAGAGGCCTAGCTGATTAATGCAAGTCAGCTGTCCTCAGAGGGTGATAGCAATAATGATGAGATTATGGAAGAACCTGCTGAAGACAAATGAGATGCATGTGGAATAAAAACTAAGTGTCCTAGTTACTCTTTTGGAGTGCACGATGGATTTTATTAAGGAGGAACAGCAATATAAATTACTGCTGACTGAGATGCCAAAGCAAGGAGCTGAGTTTGCTTTGCTAGAGCTTCACCTGAAATCTAGCATGGAAGAAGGGCTTCTGTCCTGAAAACAGTCCAAAAATACATTGTAAAGTTAAACTGGGACATCCTGTCTTCTCAAAAAGAGAACGACATCTCCCATTTCTCTCCATTTTCCCTTTTCTTCCCCTCTTATATTTGCACTTGAATTCCATTTCCTCCTTTGCTTTCTTATGGTTAACTCAGGGCTCCCCAATTCCTCCTATGAATCTCACCACAGCTTGAAATGGCTCTTCTCAAGGCAGCATAAGCTCTCAGTAGATGAGTCGAGCTACTGTTCCTAGGGGAAGAAATTCTTCTGCCTTTCTCTTCTTTCTTTTCCTGCCCCCCTTCTCTCATCTCAGTTTCCTGTCTTCCATTTCCTTCTTCCTTCCTTCAAGCTTTTCTCTCTTTCCTTTCCATATTGTCTTGTTTATCCTCCTCTTCCTGCTGTTTCTCTCCCATCTTCCGAACTTTCTCTATTCAATCCCTGCTACCACCTTGTATCTCTTCATTCTCATTGTCTTCTCCCCGTTTTGCTTTAGTCTCTCCCTTCTCCTTGATACCTCTCACTCATTTCAGTAACCCTCTCAGCCCGAGAGGCAACAGCAGAGAGCACACTTTCATGTTCCTACAGTTCACACCCTTCATATTGACTGACCCTCCCTTCCCAGCCATGCCAGCCACCACTGCTATCTCACAGCACCTTCTGTGTCTATGATAACGTGAGATAAAAGCCACAGCTGAGACACAATTAGTATCACTGTGGTGCATGTCTGGGAGTCGATCAGCATGCAGAAACCTTAGTGGGATAGCATGTCCTTTGCTGCTGCTAAAATATGAGATTAACTTTCCAAAGCAGGAGATGGCCTCCAGGACACCAGAAAGTCTGTGCTGAATTGCTCAATAAAAAATAAAGTGTAATTAACAGTATGGTAGCAGCTGGAATAATACAGTCCCTCATATTGATTTTCCATGTCCTATTTACTTTGAGTTTATTAACTGTCCACAGTGACAGGAAATCAAAGAATTATAACATTTTCTGCTCATGCTACTGTGCTAAATCAGCATTTCCATAAGAAATTCTGGGTTTAATGAGTTTATACAATGCAATCATAAACTTTCACTTCAGGATTAAATTTGGCATTCAAAAGTCTCAGCCAGAGAGCAATCCCCCCACCATATTTTAATAAATCAATGTGAGCATTATAAAGTCATATACCATCCCCCCACTCCCTGAGGCTTACTGATTTTCAAGACACTTTCATCCCACCTGAATAATCCTCAGATTTGGTTACTGAGTTTGTGGTATGATCGTCTATTCACTTTTGTTTTGATAAATTAGATCATCTGATTTTTTTTCCACAAAAGGCCCTTATGCAATGACTCATTTTCAAAAAGCTTTTTCCACCCATGTTCTAAATCTGCAATCTCTGCATTATTAAAATTGTGTAAATACATATTTATGCAACAGACAATAATGGCTTCATTTTAACAGCTCCCCATATATATATTTACATGACAGACCATAATGTTCTATCATGTCAATCCCCATAAACCTCATTTGTGACACACATGCAGCCTTCACTCTGAATTTCCTGACCTTTGTGTCGTAGGCTACTGAAACATAGGAGTTTTGTGTGTGTGTGAGTGCGAGAGAGAGAACCTCTTGTTGAGGATATTAACACTTCCAGTAAAAAATAGGAAGATACATTATAGAGACAAAACACATTTTATAAGGGAAAAAACTCAAAGAAAACAAAAACAGCCCTAAACCACTGTGTGAATATCGTGTCTCTGATTCCCAATAGCAGATGTTTCGGGTGCTGGAACTCCCATCAGAACAGCTGCAGAAATGTAGAATCACATCTGGGTTTGTGACGCGGCTGCATCATTACCCACTGACAGCAAAACAGCCAGATGCTTCCAATTCATTTTAGGGACTGAACTTAAAGTTTGAGCCTCCGAACATCCCCACTTTACAACCAGCTACTTATCATTTACTGCAGCATTCATGAAAATGTAGCAGAGGTGGTCATTGCAAGTCAGGAGCTTCCCCTGCTCGAGTGCTGCAAAGGAGTTGCAGCTGCAGTTCCTCATGATCCTGCTGCTTGGCTTATAAATAGGCACTGCAGCAGAGTTGGACTGGGAAGAAAAGGGATGCTAGGACAGAATGGTCTGTGCAGCGGTGGCTTATGCTGTGCTTACTCACTACTCAAAGGGATGAGTTCAGTGGAATGGGGATGGTCTTTCCTCCCTCAGATAAGGGCACTGGAAACACTTCTGCGGTCACTTCTTGTGATGATTTTCTGGTGGACGCAGCTGTTTCAGTGCCCTCCTCTCATTGGCTGCCCCTTGTGATTGGTTTTAGCATGTTCCTACATAATGCATTATGGGGTTTCTCAGATCGTACCTCGTAATGCATAACATTGGTGGTGTACTAAATTCAAACACAAGAGACAACAGAGAGCAGCCAGCCAACCCCCGAATCGCCAATTTCTGCGTCTTCTGGGTCGACTCTTCGCCAGCAATTGACCCTCTCCTCAGATTGATCTGTCGATCTAAATTCTCTTCAGCCCTAGGTTTCCTGCCAGCAGGTCTCAGGAATGAATCTATGCTTGATCTTCCACTGCTTGTAAGGAATTTGGGGGGTTTGACTGTGGCCCTGTGGTCCAGGCCTGGAATCTGGAACACTTACTCAGAAGACATTATCACTTATCTATGGCTTTGTTTTCTTTGTCTGTGGTGCCTAAACTGTGAATTATCAGTCTTCTCCTCATTTGCCACTCCCCTCCCAACACCAAAAAGCAGGATCTCTAAGATATGAAGGCTCCTGGTACCATGTGACTCCTTTTTTAAAGAGAAGTGAAGATCTACTACACTCACATTTCAACACTGGCTGATGCTCAGCAACATTTAGCCTTTCTGGCCCAGTGAGACACCAAACAGTAGCATGTTATTTTTGTCTCAGTGTGGTTGTAGAGTAGACAAAGAAAACTATGTACTGCAGTATGATAAAGAAAGCAGACATGGCCTCAAGTGACAATATTAGATTTTGTACGGTTCAAAGTAAAAATTTGTTCAGCTATACGGCCTGCGCTCAGGTGATTAGGACAATTCAGACATGAATTTGCATTGGAGTTTGAAGGTATTCAAAGTATATGTGAAGGTGAGAACATAGTGTACAATATTAGCCTTGCTAGACCATGCTTCAGAATATAATCCTCAGTCCAAACACAAAGATAACGGAGTATGATAAGCTGCAAGATTTCTTTTGAAATAATGATCAACCCCATTTGAATCAATGGCATTTACTTTACTGTACAGCCACGACGTTAGGTCAGAGGTAGTGTGCTAAACAATCAAAACGGACTACCTAGAAAAAATAAAATCACTGAGCAAATATTTATTATAATTTCTTTGTCTGACACTAACAGGGCTGACACATTCCCCACAATTGGCAGGTCATATTTGGTCATTGGTAATTGCCAGCCAGCAGCAGATTGAGAGAAAGATCAGCTCACGTAAGATAATTCCTAAAATACATTGAGAATCACAAGATGTGTTACAAATGGTAAATGGGGTCACTATTTTGTTTAGCCAACCTTAGAGCTCTCCAGGCTTTCCAAGGAAATAGAGATGAGCTGATGAATTCTCCTTTCAAAGTGCACGCATAATTGTCAGTAAGGTTAATGGCACTCATGCCCTTGTATAAGGAGAAGATTCTGTCCTTGGATGTTATCATGTTGGATCATTTTTCATAGGAATCAGTGCCAATCTTTGGCTTTTCTAATGTATTTCTACAGTTGTGAATCTACAAATTAAAACATCCCTCTCATCAGTGTCTATACAGTCTGATGTAGCTTTGGATTGTAAAACCAAGTTTAAATTATAAGTGGAGCAATGAGGTTTGGATAAACTTGTTTGTGTGAATTGCTTCACCAAATTAATCTGCTGAACCACAAGTGGTTCTTCCACCACCATCTGAGACACAGCAAACCATTTGAAACCAAAAATGGTGATATGGTGAAATCAACCCATAGCACAGAGAACCATTACAGTAGTTTCTCCACAGCATGTGAATTGTGCTGAGACTCTGCAAGCAGAGCATCTGCACAGGGATCCTATGCCCCTTATGTATTGTGGAAAGTGTTTCCATGCCAGCTCCACATAATCCAGTGTAAAAGTTCACAAGGGGTGAGCTGGAGCAGTACAAGGGCAAGGTCTGCAAATCCACCTTTATACATATCCAGTGGTCCCAGCATATTGTATAACTGGTGCAGAGGGGATATGGCCACTATTCTGCCTGTATTTTGCAGGGTGGCTCACTACACCATGCCCCTTTTGGGTCTTAGTTAACCCTTCCTTTAATAGTTTTACTCACTATGAACATGGATTTGAGGAATTCCAAAACCTCTTTGAAGACTGTGGCTGTGAATTATCTTGATGCAGCAGAACCTTTTGAGGTTCAAGCCCTGTGCAGCAGAGAAAGGGAAATGATTTGTTCATAGTTGCTTGAACCCATTATTCTAGGAGAAATACTCCAATCTCCAAATGCACAAGAACTATTTTAAAAAATTGGAAGGGGGTGGGGAGTGGAAGCCACAAAAATGAAGGGTTCATGAGTAACTTTCAAATAAATCATAGAGCATAAACTCCCAACAGCCCAAAGCTATTGTTGAAGTGATAACAATGGATAAAGCAGACCTTGTTTAAAAATACCCACAGCATTCTTATGAATTCATCTAGGGATGAAAATCTCTTCTTTGCTTGCAAGGTTCATTTATGTCATCATCAGCTTGGGTGGAAGTGAAATGGCACATAATGTAGAGCACGTAACAAAAACCAAGTGTAAGTGTCATTTTACTGCTTCCCAAAAGGACAAGAATTTTCCAGGAAATAAGTTTCTATTGATGATTGAGAAAATATGCAGGATTCTTCTCCCCCTAGATACAATTTTATTCAAAACTTGAGCATAATGAAGAGGAACATGTTAAAATAGCACCTATGTGCAACAGATTAAGCTATTTGAGAATAGAGGACATAAGAAAAATCAATAGCTTTGTATAAGTATGAGGTCTGTAATCATACTGCAGACATACCCCAGAGATTATGTGGACTTTAACTATATTTGTATTAATAAAGCCTTCCTATTTAATAATAATGAATTTATAAAGTGCACAGTATCCCCCACTCTCCTGCTAAGGCAGTTGGGGTGCTGAACAACATAAAATATGACTATAATAAAAATCTCTCTCATTAAAATGAAGAGAAAAAAGAAATAAGGGGAGTTAATAAATATGGAGACCACAGTGGCGATATAGCAGGAGGAGAAAAGATTTGCAACAGAGAATGAGTAAGCAAAATGATAGGTTCAGCATCAGCCTATCTCTGCTGTCATCAAAATTGCTACTGACTTCAGTGGGGAGCAGAGATAGGGCAGTGCTGAGGGCTTTGGAAAATCCCACCTGTAGTACTCTTCGAAGGTGGAGAAGAATGGGCTGTGATGGATATTAAGGGGAGAGCAAGTTCCACACTCTAGGTCCCACTAGAACAAGGGCATGATAGCCAGATAACCTGAGGCTCAGGGTGAAACCTGTAAATGGTGAGCAGTGTCAAAACTCAAGTAGTCCTTAACATGATCTTCAGGAGGAGAGTTTGAATGCATCCAGGACCAACTCCACTTAACAAAGCAGGTGGAATGTTTTCTCAGAAAAAGTTATTGTTTCTTCACCTGTTTTACCATGCAGGGCTTTGAACAATAACAGTGCCTATCACAGTGGGGCCCTGATTTCCGCTAGACCTTATGTGCTAGCACAATATAAGAAATAATAGTTAATAACAAAAGCAGTCTGCCACTCTATACGCAGGCAATGCAGAGAACACAGAGTGGGCTTAATATGATGATGGAAGCTCAAGCCAGTGAGTACGTGCACTGTTGCATTCTGAATAAACAGTGAGCGACAGAGAAGTCATGCTTTGAGACCTGAGAAAGGGGAATTACAATAACTGAGCCCTGTGCTTGTTGCTTGTGCAAAGTCTGTGCAGAATAAAGAGCACAGCCTGTGTAAATGGAGCAAAACCTTTCCTCCAACATACGTTTTTCTTTGGAATGGCAAGTGACCCCAAATTTCTTAACATTATTCACCACCTTGAGATGTGTCCCCGCAATACATGGAGACAAGAAGGAAGATGGTGCTCACCTCATAACCAGCACAACTAGGATACTTCATTCCCTCTCAGGTGCTGGGTTGAAAGAGTGACTCTATGTTTTCAAGGGGGAGGAACACCTCCTCTCTTGCTGTTTTTCCCCCTCCTCACATCTTCCTTGTGGCTCTCTCTAGCCTGTGTTTGTGGTTCTCAGGTGTTGGTGTGCATGCTGAATGATGTCTTGGCGTGTATGTTCCTGGAATCTTTATCTCATGTTCTCCCCTGCCACCATGCCTGTTTCCTCAGTGCCTGATATAGCAGAGAACAGTACTGTAAATCCTGTTTCAGATAGACCTTGGTAAACTGAACAATGTGCCAATCAGATCACTTCCTTAGCAGACCTAGGAGCATCTTAAACAGTACTCTCACACTGCTGGGCAGTGGCTCTGGTTGAGGGGAAATGTCAGCACATACTGACCCAATTCAAACCGTCGACCTTTAAGGGAAAAATTGAGGAAATGTGGTTTGATTCCTAAGATACCCTTCAAAATGCTATGTAGTATAACAGATGAAATGGTGCAACCAACCATTTTTTGCTAGTATTTAAATGGTAGCATGCTTCTGTACTTCATCTGTGTTAAAATGATGCCCTACTGATACACGGAGTAAAGTCAGAATTTGAGAGTGTTGTGGAGAAAATGTTAAATCTTTATAAATAAATGTTGTTATTGCAACAGTGCTGCAGACAATAGTGCTTTCTGAATACTACATTCACCTCAAGTTGGGTTAGGGGACTGTGATGAGTTATCCATTATGGTTACTCGAAAGACTATTTGACTGGGAAACATATGCAGCCTTTTCAATGTTCTTACACAATTGTATAACTCCAAACCCTGCAGTGTTGCTATCCCTTAAGAAAACGGCTTTCTGTTTGAAAACCACACTCTCTGAATATTAAATTGAAAGGAAATAAAGGAATATCTAGTCACAGTGGTAAAAACTGCACATTTCCCCCCACCCCTTTATTATACAACAAGCTGATTCAGTATTTGCTTCTGTACATTTTTATGCAGAGAAAAAGGGTACTTTGGGAAATCTATGACACTACTGGTAAATGCCACTGGTACAGGGCTGGATGTAGTGATAGTCACCTTCAAATGGTTTTGTTCAATTTGCATTAGGTCCCACTTTCCTTCCCCGCAAATCTTCAAATTCTTACTTTAGATTACCTCAGGGGTTCTCAAACTTTGTTGCGCCTTGAGACCCTTCTGACAACAAAAATTACTACATGACCCCCAGGAGGGTGGAGCGAATGCGGGGTGGGAAGACAAACCCCCTGTCCCATGGAGGGAGAGTAAAGCCAAAGCCCAAGGGCTTCAGCCCCAGGTGATAGGCCTGTAACCTAAGCCCCACCACCCCAGGCTGAACCCTCAAGCTTTGGCCCTGGGCAGTGGGATTTGGGCTTCAGCTTTGGTCTCAGGCCCAGAAAGTCTAAGCTCCGCTTTGGGGTCCCGACCTACAGTTTGAGAACTGCTGGATCTGAATCTCCTGTGTCTGCAAAATTGAACTGTACTTCTTGGATCTGGGCTAAAAGCACATTTGAGTCAATGTGAGTCCCTCCACTTACTTCAGTGGGCTTTGGATCAAGGCCTTTATGAGAACAGGTTCTTTCATGAGACCTCTAGTATTTCCTGTTTCTGGTTAGGCAGAAATACCTCCAGAACCTATCATCTTCAGCGTATTCAGGCAGCTTTTCTCTTCTCAACCAAAACAGAGATGTGGGAACAATGAACACTAGGTAACTAAGGCCGAGAGTGAGCTAGCACTTAAGCATATGCTAAAGTCCCATTAACTTGAATGGGAGTTAAATATATGCTTAAGTGCTCTTCTGAATTGAGGCCTCCATGATTAAGTTCAGGGTGAGTCATAGAAAAGTTAGAACAAATTTTAATTTGATCTAAACTTGTAGATTCATCTATAGTTGGAACACGCAGTTTCCTTATTAATAAATCTACTGTATACAGTACTTAAGATTTTGGGCTTTCCAATACCATCTTTTTCCTTGGTGTAATCCCATCAAATGGGTCCTTTCTCTCCACAGCACTCTGTTCAATGCCTTATCCTCTATCACAACAAATGGTAACATGTCTTCCTTTATGACATCCCACCATTTCTTCTTTGATTGTTTTCTCTGTCTTTCCCTTTCATTCTAGATTTGTTGGATTCTCTTACCCTCATAGGTCTCAGGACTGCGCTTTACATACCCAAGCCATCTGAGTCTACACTCTCTCATTTTTTTTTTGTTTACGAGTGTTACTTTGAGCATATCTGGCTGCATTATAGACGTTCCCTTTTACTCTTACTAGTATCTTCCTGTCCCAGTCTATACCACTTATCTCAAATACAGTACGGTCCGAAAATCATCTTGAATACCAACAGGTGTTTGAAGTAGACACCTGATGATACTTCCCTGCCATCTAAAATGGTGGCTTCCCAATCAAATAATACCATAATGTTAAAGTGCCATCTAGCATATTGCTGACTGAGAAAATGCTGGGAAAAGAAATTTCATTTTAACTAGTGATGGGCCCAGATCTGAACTCCTATGAACTCTGGGAAAGTTTGGGTTTGGATCTGGATGTTAAGGCATCCCATGGCCCTTAGACAGGGGACCTGGTTCACCACTGGGAATAACTTCATTGTTATGCTGATGCAAAATTGAAGTAGCACAGCAGTGAACCTTGCCCAAGTGCTACATCACTTTTAATAACTAAATGTATGTAATGATCAATATAGTCTGTCTGCCCAATCCACATCATCGTAAAAACCCTATTTGAGACTTATAATTAGTTATATTTATAGTTATAGGTTGTCTTCTGCTTTTAAGCAATAAATTATATCAAATGAATAATGTGTAAAAACCCTACAACAACCTAGTAATATAGATTTGTTGATATCAAGTAAAAGAGAATCAAGCCCACTGCACTATTTAATACATCTCAACTACAATGAATATTTGCAGAACCACTGAGCTGAAAAGTACAATCCCACCAGTCTGGTACCATGAAAATGAATGTTGATGGCTGCCTGGATCAATTCTATCATGAAAATAATGGCATCACTCTGGGCACAAGATTTAGAGCCTTAAAGGCTTTGGGGAAGATGCACTCAAGTAACCCACATAGGAAAGTAGATTGATTGAGAGTGGCTGGAACACACATAAAGCTGACATTTCTACACATCTGGGCCTTTATCAAGACTGATGGGTTGAAACATTGTCTTTCTGTGCATTCCTGCCACTTTCATATGTAAGCTCCTGGGTTTGCATTTCTCTTGAGACTTTGCTTATTTGTGCATAAAGTAAGTCTGTTATTCTATCGGCTGTTTCTTGACGGTCTAAGGAAAAGGACTTGAATTCATCCTCTGTTTAGATGTCCCCAGAAAGGAGAAACGATTTTCAATTTTTAATTTCTTTTTCTAAACAAACTAGTCTAGACACCAACAAGTGGAAGTTCGGAGAAGACTTTTTCATACAAACACAATCTTTGGGCCCACTGCTGCAACCTTTGGGCCCACTTCCTACGAGGGCAGGGACATGCTTTCTTTTGTCAGGTGTCCTATTGCAGTCTGATTACAGTAAGCACTACACCTGTTGTATAAATTTAAAGAGTTGGGTCCTCTGGTTGTGCAGCAATTAGATGCTATTCAGTAGAAGAAATACATTTAGCTTTAAAATCAGTCAGTCCAGTTGTAACTAAAAATGTAAAGGAAACTTCAGGAAGTGTGGCCAAGGACTAAGGTTTTTTTAGGATGTAAACAAAATCTAATGGAAACACTCAAATGGGCAAAAACTTAATATGTTGTTATGAAAACATATAGTAATTATGAGCATTAGCAGCATCAGAGGCTGGTGCAAAGAGAGTTGCTTGATTTTTCCCTACAGATGAAAAGCCATCTGCGTGCTTCATGAATTGTCGTTTTCCCACTCTCCAGGGTAGAGAACAACACTCGATTGCTAATCTTCCAGTTACTATATATAAATGTTACATTGCACAACAGTAGCAATAGGAAAGTGTTCGACATATAAAGGCATTTATTTGCTTGTTGCCATCCATCTAATGACACCGTTTAGATTCATTTGTTACTGGCTAGACCCAAGGACCATGATTGACTTCTACTAATTCAGAAAATTGTTGGGAGGGAATTCTATAGATCAAACTATTTTTCAGCATCCTACTCACCTTTTTCTCTAATAAAAAAAAAAAAGCCAGAGGGTTGGACACACTGGGAAGGGGGCGTGTTGTACAGTGCTAAGGAACGGGGAAGACAGGGTATTCCCCTTCCCACGGGGGAGGAATTGTGAAAGTGCGCATGGGGGTCATCCCCCCAACACAAGCTGACACTAAATGACACATTTTAACCCTAAGTCTAGTAGTATACTGGGGTCAGGAGTATTCCTATTACAAGTGATCTTGTACACAATTTTACCTCTAGTTTACTTTAATTACCTACTGCATATTCTATCTCTGATCTATTCACGTATAATCTGTTGCATAGTTTTCTAGTTGCTTTGTGTTACTTTAGCCATCTGGGGGCCCCAACCAAAAATCAGGTGCTAGCCAGAGTACAAATACATAGGGAGAACGAGTCCCTGCCCCAAACACTTACTGTCTAAATAAACAAGTCAGACAAAATATGTGAGAGGAAAGATAGGCAGCATAACTTGCCTAAGATCACATAGTAGGTCTGTGGCCAAGCAGGGAACACAACCCTGGTATCCTGATTCCTAGTCTAGGGCCCTATCCACCAGCCCACTGCTCCCTCCTAAACATAAAATAAAAAATGGCATTTTATTAGTACTCTTCTGATCCCCCTACATTTTAAGGCATTCTTGCAGGTAAAAAACTTCATCTACCATGAATTCTACCAAACTTCTGTGGAGAGAAACTGAAATAACAATTAATAGCTGCCTGTGCTCAAAACTTCTGTTGAACAAACACATTACCCAAAGAAGACATGTTTGCAACAAACACCAGATCAAAAGAAGTCTGGAGATTCAGCTGTTTACCCACTATATTACATGTTAGGCACACTATCAAGGAATGACGTGAAGTTCCATTGAAGTCAATGGGACGTAACTATATGCTGAAGTGCTTTGCAGAACCTGGATCTAAGGCCCAAATCCTCAATGGGATTGGGTGCCTAACGTCCGTTGAAAACAATGGGAGTTAAGCACCTAAACCTCTTTGAGCATCTGGGCCTAAAAGCTTATTAATGGATTAGAATACAAGATGCTGGGTTCGAGGCCACACATTTCTCTCTCAGTGAGGATTTAGCCCATTCCAGAAGTCCAACCTCAGATGCTCAGAAACCAGGGCCCTATATTAGTTTCCTCCCCAGTGATCTCTCCACACCCTCCCTTGTCTCTTGTAAGTGCTAGATCTTGAGCTCTCTGGGATGGGGGCCAGGTCTTTCTCTCTTTTTAGTAAAGTGCCAGGTACATAATACTATACAGGGGTTTATAAATGCTTATTAATGACAATACATTTTAAAATAGATATTTATTTTTATACACAAAAAATGTTTTAGCTGTGAAAACCATTTATTTGGTACAACAAAATCAGCATTGTTCCAGTATGATTTTCTACTCTATGTTGGCTCTGTCATATCTTCACCATGAGTAACCCATAACCAGCATCACCTTATTTGAAGAATCTCCACTTCCAAGCCACTTCAGACAACTATGTAAACAGTCAGGCATTTTTGTAAATATATATTTGTTTTCCCAGTAGTTATAGCTATGTTAGAATTGTCGGAGGCTTGTGTTAAATCCATATTTAGGGACCATTTTTGAAAGGCAGATTTCTGACCTGTTAACCTCTAGCAATATTAATTGCTAGACAAGTTGTCTGTTGGTGGTTGATTAATGTCTTGTTCACCTAAGATATTTAAAAATAAAATAAAAATACGATGCCTATACTTCTCAGATCTAGGTAATCTTGTGTTCCTATGGCTGCCCCCTTCCTCAGCTATGTTCTATGCTAACAGCACATAATGGCACTGCCCCAGGAGTAGCCTGGAACAGATTAGGACACAGAGATCAAAACTGGCCCTTGGTTCCCTGCTTGTTCCAAGAGGGAAATAATCTAAACCAGCCTTACACCTGACTCACGTCATATGATATGTCCCTATGCTCTAGCTCAGTTGCACTGACTGGAGTGTTGGTGGGATGGAGCTCCTGCTCAGCCACTGCATGCCCACCTGCTCAGGATGGAGAATCGTGACCCAATGGAGGCTGCTCTCCCTTCCCAGTGTTGACTGGTGATGCAGATAGCCCACACAGGAGATGAAGAGGGGTGGGATTTTATTGCCCCTAACTATCTTTCATAGGTGTGTAAGGCTACTCATAATTGAGCCCCTGGATTCTAAGCTCTTTGGGGCGGGGGCTGTTTTCTATATTATGCTCCTACATTGCCTGTTCACTGGACTTGATCTTGATTGGGGCATATGAGTTCTTGTAGAGGGTAAACAGTAAATTATAACAATACTATGATTAATAATAATGGATCTATCATGTACATGTTTTACAAGTTTTCAACAAGATAAGGACTTCAGCTAATCACAGTCCAGAAGGTTCAACTATTTATTCATAAATTACATGAAAATCCTTATTGCCATTATGCCACATTTTCAAACTGGCTCGCAAATTTCCATAGGCAAATTTCACATGCACACTCATTTGAACAGACAAGCAAATATTTGTGCTTGCAAATAAAATAGTCAGATTCACAATTAATTGGTTTCCATGCACATTCAAGTTTAGAGTCTAGTTTGAAAATCCAGTACAATTTTATCACCTGTGTTTCTCATGGGGCATTTCCTCAAAACCCCCAAAAAGCTGTTTATTACTTTGTACACTCCCTCTGGATGTACAATCATGTCACTCACTATTGATGGAGTTGTCTGAGTTTCTGTCAAACTGTGGTTTTTGCCAGCAAAATTTTGCATCTGTATCTGGATTTGATATCTTGGAGTTCCTGTCAAATCAATAATTTTTTTCATTTCATTGTTTTGTCAGAAAAATCTATATGGTTGTTATCCCAAAGGAGAGTTAGCATGTCACTATGTAGCTGACGATTAGTAAATAGTGAAAGGGACAAAGTAGCTCTTATAGCATAAAAGTAAGTTTGAACCTCATCTCTGTTTCTGAACTGATCTGGATTGTGAACCCCTTCCTTTAAGCTTCAGGACCTGATCAGTTAATTGCTTCTCTGCTGGTCCATGCTCAATGGGCAAAATATCCTCATAGGGTATCTTGTTGCTCCCCCTCAGCTTGCCCAGCAGCCCTGGCCTCACCTGCAGCCACAGGGGTCCTCAGGGATCTCCTTGTTTCCCGGGGCTTCTCAGAGAGCTCTTACAGAATGTAGGCAGTGGTCTTGCAGAAGCTCTGGAGGGAGAGCTCTATGTATGTCTCTCAGATGCAGCTCTCCAGGGCTGCACGAAGTAGCAGGTGTGTCACCTTTGAAGTGCCAACATTTCATGCCATGCTGGTACCGCATAGAAACTCTCTTGGGTCCAGTCACAGCAAGAACTAGTGTCACAAGTGTAAAGGAGACCTTTCCGACCATTCCCACACCTCTCTTCCTCCTCATAATACCTCTCTCTTCCTCTTCCAAACATTTTCAGGGAGCATTTTTCATTTTGATAAAAAAGCCATTTTTAGGGTTTTTTTTAAAAAAAGTTTTGATGGCAAAATTTCAACCAGCTCTACTCAATAGCTTCAGAAATTTGATTCATGGGCCAGAGAGAGAGCAAGAATGACTCTATAGTCCTGTGGTTCAGGCCCTCCTCTGGGAGGAAACCAAAGTTCAAATCCCTTTTCCATATCAGACAGAGTGGGTCTCCCACATCCCAACTGAGAGCTCACATCACTGGGCTAAAAGTGCCGAGTTGTGCTGCTGTGGTGTTTCAGTGTAGACTCTCACTACAGTGATGGGAAGGATTCTTCTGTTGCTGTAATTAATTCCCCTCCCAGAGAGGAGGTAGCTAGGTCTACACCCAGGGTTAGGTTGACTTAACTACGTAGCTGGGTCAACCTAACTTTTTAGTGTAGACCTGGCCTAAGTCCCTTAGTCACTCTGGGCCAGATCCTCAAAAGTATTTAGGCTCCTAACTTCCAGAGATTTCAATCCTAAATACCTTTTGAGGATCTGCGCCTCAGTGCTTCATTCCACCCATCTGTGAAATGAGGATAACAATACTTCCTACTACCTGGGAGGTGTTGTGAGGGAAAATATATTAAATAGTGTGAGGTGCTCAGATAATCTGGTGGGAGGGTGGTGGCACGTAAGTACCTAAAATGGGTGGAATAGCACTCAGACTGCAAGAATCCAATAGTCACATCATGGTGTGATGTGCACATTGCTGCAGTCTGGTTGCAGGGGGATTATTCACTGCAATGGGAGTTGGCATTATTTAATTATTTTAGGTTCCAGGGATCAGATTTTACTTTCTAAAATCCAGCTGGCGTAGATGCTACAGCAGTGGTGGGCAACCTGCAGCGTTCAGGCCGCACGTGGCCCATCAGGGTAATCCACTGGTGGGCCACGAGACAGTTTGTTTACATTGACCATCCGCAGGCACGACCGTCTGCAGCTCCCAGTGGCTGTAGTTTGCTGTTCCCAGTCAATGGGAGCTGTGGGAAGCAGTGGCCAGCACGTCCCTGTGGCCTGCGCCATTTCCCGCAGCTTCCATTGGCCGGGAACGGCAAACCATGGCCACTGGGAACTGTGGGCGGCTGTGCCTGTGGACAGTCTATGTAAACAAACTGTCTTGCGGCCCGCCAGCAGATTACTCTGATGGGCTACAGAGTGCCCACCACTGTGCTAGACTGTTTGTCCTTCATTCTAATGATCAGTGACTGGAGCTTCTGACTGTAAAGACCAGTTTAGAAATAATTTTATTTTAAATTTTCATAAAGCAGAAAAGATTTTTGTACTTTTTTTTAATATAACACAGCTGCAGGGGAAGAATCTAGCAGCTGGCTGCACGGGAAGAATTTAACAGTGCTAATTAGAATAAATTACAATGTGATTGACCTGCCTTGACAATAAAATATCCTGGAATATTTAAATTGCCTCACAGAATTCATGTTGGGCTTGTCTTAGATAAGGAGTCTTGCCCCACTATAGCTATACTGATGTAACCTACTAGTGTTGATACATTGTGCCAGCATGAGTCACTTTTTACACTGCTACAGCACATCTATAATAGGGGTTGGGCTGGTGAAGTCACATCAGTGTAGCTACTACACTGGTGCAAAATCCCCAGTGTGGACTATCTCTTAGGGCTTGTCTACACTGCAAAGTTAATTAGGATTAAGGTAGGGTGTGAATTTAAACTAGAACTGCTATTCCTGAATAACTCTATGCATAGATGAGCCCTTGACCCTTAACAGCTGCTGCTGCCCCATGTGACAGTTTTTTTTTAAATGCCACTGTTTTCTCAGACTTAGCTATTATGTGACAACACATTAGGTGTGTAATTTGTAATCATGTGCCTGGTGCACAATACAGCAAAGTGGATGAAACAAATATTAACACATAATAAAGAGGGCACTTTTCCATGTAATAAATATCTGTTTTAAAAATGGAAGACTTTGGTAGATTACATATGTTATAGTTCTTGATTATTTTTTTCATTATTCCTGAAATATCCATACTAGAAAACACATGTGCCAAACAAGTCATTAATAAAAGTAAATCAATGTTTGCGAGGCATGGCATTCCCAATACAGTCATGATGTGAAATTGAGGTCCATCATCACTCAAGAGTTTAAAAGATTTGCCATAGCATATGATTTCAGACATATTACATCTAATCCAGGTTACTCACAATCTAATGGACTAGTTGAAAATGATGTTAACATAGTAATCTTTTTAATATGTTAAAGCCATTTTCAACTAGCCTACTATATTGTCAGATATAGATATGGTAGATCTATGGAGCTCAAACCACAAGATTTAGATCCAGATTTAGAATCTAAACACTCTAAAATATCCTCTTTTGAATTGTACTAAGAATTTAGTATCAGAGGGGTAGCCGTGTTAGTCTGGTTCTGTAAAAGCAGCAAAGAATCCTGTGGCACCTTATAGACTAACAGACGTTTTGCAGCATGAGCTTTCGTGGGTGCAACGAAGTGGGTATTCACCCACGAAAGCTCATGCTGCAAAACGTCTGTTAGTCTATAAGGTGCCACAGGATTCTTTGCTGCTTTTAAGAATTTAGTCTAAATTGTATAGAATCATAGAATATTAGGGTTGGAAGAGACCTCAGGAGGTCATCTAGTCCAATCCCCTGCTCAAAGCAGGACCAACACCAACCAAATCATTTATCAAGCCGGGCCTTAAAAACCTCTAAGGATGGAGATTCCACCACCTCCTTAGGTAACCCATTCCAGTGCTTCACCACCCTCCTAATATCCAACCTAGACCTCCCCCACTGCAACTTGAGACCATTGCTTCTTGTTCTGTCATCTGCCACCACTGAGAACAGCCTAGCTCCATCCTCTTTGGACCCCTCTTCAGGTAGTTGAAGGCTGCTATCAAATCCCTCCCCTTCTCTTCTGCAGACTAAATAACCCCAGTTCCCTCAGTCTCTTCTCGTAAGTCATGTGCCCCAGCCCCCTAATCATTTTCATTACCTCTGTTGGACTCTCTCCAATTTGTCCACATCCCTTCTGTAGTGGGGGGACCAAAACTGGGCACAATACTCCAGGTGTGGCCTCACCATGCCAAATAGAGGGGAATAATCACTTCCCTTGATCTGCTGGCAATCTCCTACTAATACAGCCCAATATACCATTGGCCTTCTTGGCAACAAGGGCACTCTGCTGACTCCTATCCAGCTTCTCGTCCACTGTAATCCCCAGGTCCTTTTCTGCAGAACTGCTGCTTAGCCAGTTGGTTCCTAGCCTGTAGCGGTGCATGGGATTCTTCCTTCCTAAGTGCAGGACTCTGTACTTGTCCTTGTTGAACCTCATCAGATTTCTTTTGGCCCAATCCTCCAATTTGTCTAGGTCACTCTGGACCAGGGGTCGGCAACCTTTCAGCAGCAGTGTGCCGAGTCTTCATGTATACACTCTAATTTAAGGCTTCGAGTGCCGGTAATACATGTGAACGTTTTTTAGATGGTCTCTCTATAAGTCTATAATATATAACCAAACTACTGTTATATCTAAAGTAAACAAGGTTTTCAAAATGTTTCAGAAGCTTTATTTAAAATTAAATTAAAATTCAGATCTTATTAGTTTAGTGTGATCCTTGCCCTTGCTTTTCCTTGCTGAATTTTCCAGTGTCTGGTGGCACCTATTTAGATACTTTAAGCTGCACACAGGCTTCTGAGTTATAAGTTGATAACCAACTGGCAGGAGGTCAGCAGCTGGAACCCCTGATCCGCAGCTGAGGCGAGTGGAGCTGGCGGCTGGTAGGGCTGAGCAGGGCTGGAGGCCTGGACCCTGTCTGGCAGGGGGCCTGCGCTGGAACTTCAACTGGAAGCAAGGTGAATGGGGCTGCGGGGACCCCTGCTGGTAAAGGGCCAGCAGCCAGAACCCCAGAGCAGCGGGGGCTGACCGCCAGAGCTCTGGGGTTTCCACCACCAGCTCCCGCCAGCTGGGGTCTCAGCCCACTACCAGCCTGGGGTTCCTTCCCCCAGGCCAGCAGTGGGTGCTGGGTGGGACCCCGGCTGGCAAGGGGCCAGCAGCAGGAACCCCAGAGCAGGGGTGGCTCCAGGCACCAGCACGCTAAGCGCGTACCTGGGGCGGCAAGCCACGGGGGGCGCTCTGCCAGTCGCCACGAGGGCGGCAGGCAGGTTGCCTTCGGCAGCATGCCTGCGGAGGGTCTGCTGGTACCGCAGCTTCAGGGGACCTCCCGCAGGCTGCCGCCGAATCCGTGGGACCGGGGACCTCCTGCAGGCAAGCCGCCGAAGGCAGCCTGCCTGCCGTGCTTGGGGCGGCCAAATACCTAGAGCCACCCCTGCCCTAGAGCTGCAGTGGGCTGAGCAGCTCAGCCTGCCACCGCTCTGGGGTTTCCACCACCGGCTCCTGCCAGCTGGGGTCTCAAACCACTGCCAGCCTGGGGTTCCTTCCCCCAGGCCAGCAGCGGGTGCTGAGTGGGACCCCGGCTGGCAAGGGGCCAGCAGCGGGAACCCCAGAGCGGCGGCGGGCTGAGCAGCTCAGCCCGCCCCGCGTGCCATGAAAAATCGTCTCGCATGCCACTTTTGGCACGCGTGCCGTAGTTTGCCGACCCCTGCTCTGGACCTATCCTTACCCTCCAGTGTATCTACCACTCCTCCCAGTTTAGTGTAATCTGCAAACTTGGTGAGGGTGCAATTCATCCCATCATCCAGAATATTAATAAAGATATTTTGTTACCATAAGGTTATTACATTATATCTTTTTTTAAAAAGTATCTCCTCTTATCAGTATTAAATGTATTGCCTTAAATGATTGAATGATCTCTTGTTCTTGTTTTATCACAAAGGATAAATATGAGCACCCAATTAATTATAATTATGTTATATTATATTATTTTTCATACACCTATCGTGTCCAGTCTTCATTTCCTTTTGTTTCCAAACCATCTTTTGATTCCCTCTCATACCGCCACTCATTTTGCTTCCTGCCTCTGCTGTATCCTTTTTGAACTGAACACAGTACTCCACATGAGAACATATCATTGATTTCTATAATGGCATTACATGTTCAGTATTTTTTATTCCATTCTTTAAAAACCCTAAGAGGTTTTTTTGTTTTTTTGTGTGGGGGGTTGGGGGGGGGGGGAGATGTTTGACTGCCACTAGACACTGAGCAGAGGTTTGCACTGAATGTTCAGCAATAATGCCTGGATATTTCTCCTAAGCAGTTACAGTTGCATCCGATGAAGTGGGTTTTAGCCCACGAAAGCTTATGTCCAAATAAATGTGTTAGTCTCTAAGGTGCCACAAGGACTCATTCTTTTTACAGTTAATTTAGTTGCTTCGACACTTGTGAATAGCACAGCCACCTCAAATACATGCCAATAAAAAAGGTACACCACACCACGACATCATGCATTCTCTGTTAATACACGTTAGTATTTGAATTTTGACAATTGATGAAGGCTTTTTGTAATTGACTGCAATTCCCCCTCTAATCCTAGTCATCATGATGGCATGTAGGAATGCAGCGGGACAGTGCTTGTGATTTAGCCCAGGGTAGCAACACGGAGTGAATGGGTCAGGGAAACATAAGCAGAAAAGCAGGTAGGGATCCTTTAAAGGCTAACAGATGTAACTACAAGCATCAGTTTCCCTAAGCACAGAAAAGTCATAGTTAGAGTTTAATTCGGTGTGATACAAATCTAGATAGCACTTAAACACTATTAGCATAAGTCTGCAATATTTAACCATGCTTTGCTGCTGGTGAATGCAGAAAGACGTACATAACCTTCCAATACATTTCCTTTCTATCTGGCCTAGATCTGTGCAAATTGACCCAATCACAAGTTTAAATTCTATTATGAATTTATTTACATATATTACATATATTATTCACTCAAAGCACATGCTATGAAATCATATTACACGAGCCATATTATACTAGTTAGAACTCTGAAGGGCTTTTGTGTTGCATAAGTGAGCTTCATTCCCCATCGTATAATATAAAAATGGCAAAGGCAGTATGGAATGAGCACTGTAATAACTCTAAGTGTTCTCTTAACAACTGTGTATCACACAAAAGGGATGCAGACACTACGGAAGCATTTTCAGTTTCTGTGTAAAAATAATCTAAAGTGTACAAGTACTATCAGATCCACACAAAGAATCTTTCCAGTTAGGTTTCTATTCAATCTCCTTTTTTCTAGGAAAATAGGGTGAGAAGTTTGTGAGACAGCTCTGGAAATATCCTTGACTCCATTCAATCTGGTTTCAAGCCTGAGTATCGCTAACTGTGCTAGCTACGTTGTTGAGGATCTCCTCGTGATGCAGGGTGAAAATCAGTTGTCCATGCTGACTCTCTGAGATCTTATCTATCTAGGTTTTAATACTATGCCTATCAGTGTGGTGCCTGAGTTCCTTTGTCTTCAGTATCTGAGATCTGTGAGCTGCCTTTAAATCTCTTGATCATGAGGCTTTTGGGGAGACATCTGCAGTCCCTAGCAGGGATTGGTGGATCTGTCTTGGAGTGGATTTTATGGAAAGGGATAGATATAAAAATAGAAAATGTTTATGAAGCTAACTGGAGAGAGCTGCAGCATTTGTGGTACCTCAAGTGCATATCATTAAAGTGAAAGATCTGGCAGTCACCTGCTGCTGTCTGTGCCCTCCTGCCAGGTGGCAGTGCTAGGGCAGAGATTGGAGCACACACAGAAAAATAAAAAGCAGCTGTGTGACATGCTTTTACTTCAACTAAGTGCATGCCACACACCACAAAATATCGCAATCATTAATGTTTCCTACTTTCTAAAATCTTGGGGATGGTATTTATCTATATTGGTATATGGTTCCCATCACTATGGTAGTTGAACACCTACCAAGATTATGATGTGTATATAAAATATATATTTCTTTCTTTTTCTTTTCTGTGTATTTGTAGGAAAGCTAGGTCAAGGAAACGGGTTTACTCAAAAGGTGCTTAAGTTCATGATCATCCTGATCCCTTTTAGAAGAGTCACAGGAGAGCTCAATGAAGGAATTACATAATATTTGTCTTACTTTTGATTATATATTTGGAAAATATTGTCCAGGGTTGTGTTAGATTTTCTACTGGGTATCTGGCCTTTCAGTTAAAGGCTAAACACGATACAGAAAATGCTGTGCCACATTAGAAGGATCTTAATTTAATGATTAATGAATATGCTTGAAGAAGCTGTTTTGTATTTTGCTTCCAGAACAAGGAATAATGAACAAGCAGAACATGCTTTCATGTAGCCCCAGAAGCAGGGATCCATATTGGTTACACCGGCTGTATATTTCTGAAGGATCTATTAACCTTTTCCAAAGGTGGATCTGAGAAGGGGGCATACAGGTTTCAGATAGGGAGGAATTTTTAGAAGTTGTACCTCCCCGCTTAAATGCTGACATCCACTGAATGTTGTAAATTAAGTGTAAATATTTCCCTGACAGTAGAATCTGACACTAAGAAAGTGAGCTAGAGGATTCTTGAAATGGATCATTGATCACAATAGACAGTGCCCTGGTGCAACTGGTAAAGTGGAAAAGATAAGGCTAGGGTACCATCTAGTGGATAAATAGTAAAGGAAGCCAAAGAAAATCTATTAGGACACTACATGACAAAGTGTCAGCTGAAAGCATTCTGAATTTTTATGCGTTCAAAAATAATTTCTAAAAATACTCGCTGTGTTTTCTGCTGGTACCTACAGGCAACTCAGTTAGTACTTAAGCTAATGGAGACTAAGCAGGTCACAATATATTGGCCAGGGGCTCTTCTTCCTCTCTGGGTTCTATACCAGGAGACAGGTGGCTTGCTATTAATTAATATCTGAAAGGTGTTTAACATCTAAAACACTAAATTCAGCATTAACTGTATTGCTTTTATAAATCAGAGAAGGGTCCTGATGTCAGATTGCTATGTAAATATAGGAGCTAAAAATAAAGTGTTAGGGATATGTGCAATGCCTTGATTTGGATAGCCTTCAGTCATCTATTGCCACCCTATCAGCCTGGGCCTGTTGACCGCTTAGATTTAATTTAAAATGGATGAATACCTTTATGCAGGTCTTCCTACTTTTTTCCTAACCTTGTGCCCCTCCAGCACTCAGATAATCACACACAATTTCTCCACCGTTGCCCTTTGCTTCTGATTGTTGAGTGCTCACTTATTGGTTTAGCCCCCAGTTCAGCAAGGTACGTAAGTACCTGCAGAAGTTTAAGAACAGGAGCAGTCCCACTGACTTCAGTGGAATCACTCACTTGTGTAAGTACCTTGCTGAATGGGGTCCTCAGAGAGAGAGGTGGAATATGAGGGAAGGTGGAGGCATGTGACACTAAGGGAGCACTACGGAGGTGGAAGTGTCTATGGAGCTATTTAATTTTGGTGTGCACAATAGGTATTCCATCCTTGATAAAATAGAAGGATGAGACTCAGGAAGCAGTTTGCTGGAAGAACAGCAGTTGAACTTGTGACAAAGAAGCAAGCACTGAAAGGAAGCAAAGAGAAAGAAAGAAGATGGAAGTCATCCTGATTAATTACTATAATGAAAAATATTGTCCTAGGCACCTGGGGTCCAATGAAAAACCAAATCAGGTATATATGGTACTTCTCAGAAGCCCCAAAGAGGCTACCAGATATCCTGAAGAATGCTGGGATTTCCTGTAGGCTCTAGTTCATGTAAGACCAAATGAAAGCCATGAAGGCAGTTTTGATGTATAATAATCCCTTCAAGGTATACTGCAAAGAACTTTTTAAAACACTGGGTGTGTGACCTTTTTTGTTCCTTTATGGTATAAAAGAAGTTTGAGGTTCTGCTTACCTCTCTCATTTTGCTGGAGGACACGTTAGGTATCTCAGAGGATTTATGTTGTTAGCTCTTCCACGTTAATTGACTCTTTAACAAATACTACTTTCTCCAAAATGTTAATTAGAAATTGTAGTTAAATACGATACAATACAATAACTAAAAGCAATGTGCTTAGAAATCCCTTCCCCTAAACTGTTCCGCTTTCCTGTCCTTTGCTTTTGTGATGCATCATTTCATTCGTTCTTCAATTTTTGAGTTCTCCAAATTTCCGAAATTTCTCATGTTAAAAACATGCCCCCCGCCCAAACAAAAACAACCCCTCCAATCCAATTGGGCTTTCTTGGTACAAAAGGAATAACAAGGAAAAAAACTAATTAGCCCATTTTTTTCGTCTGCATTTTCCCTTTAAGAGACTTGGGAAGTGAGCTGAAGGTGGGAGCAGTGCTAATCCTTCTAGTGCCAAGCATAAGTTAAGGAACAATAACACTGGAGATCTAAGGTGGGATCCACAAAGGAACTTGGATGTTGCAGTGCTGAGCAGTGGTGAGCTCCAGCCGGTTCGCACCGGTTCACAAGAACCGGTTGTTAAATTTAGAAGCCTTTTTAGAACCGGTTGTTCCAGGACAACCAGTTCTAAAAAGCTTTTAAATTTAACAAAGGCTCGGGCAGTTGTCCACCCGGCCCCCAGCCCCAGCTCACCTCCCCCTCTCCCCTGAATTCTCCGCCCTCCTTCTCCTCCCCTTCCCCTGCTTCCTGCAAATCAAATGTTCACGGGAAGCCTGAAACAAGCAGCAGGCAGGTAAGCCAGGCGGGGCGGGACGGCGCATGCGGCCCAGTCCGGCTCCACCTGAGCGGCTCCCCCTGGCCCCAGCTGAGTGCCCCAGCCCGGTCCCAGCCAAGCACCCCCGGCTCGGGCTGGTCCCAGCTGAGCGGCTCCAACCCAGCTCAGCTCGGGACCTGTGGCTCTGGCCCCGGTGCCGGCCGAGTGGCGCGCTCTCTCTCTCTCTCTCACACACACACACACACACACACACACACACACACACACACTGCTCTTCTTGGCCCTCAGCCTTCTTCAACCTCTCTGGTTGGAGTCTTTTATACTCACAGGGAGTCTGCTCTCCCTGGCCCTCAGCCTTTAGCAGCCCTCTGGATCTGGGTTTCAGGCCAAACCCAGTCCAGGTTCTTGCAGGAGACACATATAAACTCCTGCTCACAGCAGCTCTTCTAAAGTCTCTGCTACAGCTTCCTTTAGTTATCACTCCCTAAGCCTCCCTGCAGCTCTTATAGAGGAATCTCCTGGTCCCCACTCAGGTTTGGCTGCTTAGTAACTAGGCTGGCTGGCTCCAGGCCTCTAACCCTTAAAGGGGAAAGCCAGCCCATTACAGGAATGGAAAACAAAGGAGCAATGACAGTGGGCATCTGCCTCAGAGAACTGTCATGGCTTAAGGATTAAATAGCTGGTATTTTTGTGCTTCCTGTGGTTAGCTGGATACAGACTTCAAGGTCCTTTGTTCATTGTCAAAGGTGAACTCCTTCATAACCCCACACGCGATGTAAATCCATTTTACTAATGGTGCAGGAATACAACTGTGCAGGAATTTCTTTCTTTATAAGTGATTGGAAATATTAACTGATTGCAACTAAGGGTACGTCTACACTACGGGACTATTCCGAATTTGCATAAACCGGTTTTGTAAAACAGATTTTATAAAATCGAGTGTGCGTGGCCACACTAAACACATTAAATCGGTGGTGTGCGTCCACGGTCCGAGGCTAGCGTCGATTTCTGGAGCGTTGCACTGTGGGTAGCTACTCCGTAGCTATCCCATAGTTCCCGCAGCCTCCCCCGCCCCTTGGCATTTCCGGGTTGAGATCCCAGTGCCTGATGGGGCAAAAATCATTTTCGCGGGTGGTTCTGGGTACAGCCTCACCCCTCCCTCCCTCCCTGACAGCGGCAGACAACCGTTTCGCGCCCTTTTTGCTTGGTGAACCGTGCAGACGCCATAGCACAGCAAGCATGGACCCTGCTCAGCTCCATACCGCAATCGTGGATGTTTTAAACACCTCGCGCACTCTCGTGCAGTATATGCTGAACCAGGACCTTCGAACCGAGGCGAGTAAGAGGCGGATACGGCAGCGCGGCGATGACAGTGATGAGGACGTGGACACAGAATTATCTCAAACCGCGGGCCCCGGCGCTTTGGAGATCCTGATGGTAATGGGGCAGATTCTATCCATTGAACGCCGATTTTGGGCCCGGGAAACAAGCACTGACTGGTGGGACCGCATTGTGTTGCAGGTGTGGGACGATTCCCAGTGGCTGCGAAACTTTCGCATGCGTAAGGGCACTTTCATGGAACTTTGTGACTTGCTTGCCCCTGCCCTGAAACGCCATAATACCAAGATGAGAGCAGCCCTCACAGTAGAGAAGCGAGTGGCGATAGCCCTGTGGAAGCTTGCAACGCCAGACAGCTACCGGTCAGTCGGGAATCAATTTGGAGTTGGAAAATCTACTGTGGGGGCTGCTGTGATGCAAGTAGCCAAAGCAATCACTAAGCTGCTGCTACGAAAGGTTGTGACTCTGGGAAACGTGCAGGCCATAGTGGATGGCTTTGCTGCAATGGGATTCCCTAACTGTGGGGGGGCGATAGATGGAACCCATATCCCTATCTTGGCACCGCAGCACCAGGGCACCCAGTACGTAAACCGGAAGGGGTACTTTTCAATGGTGCTGCAAGCACTGGTGGATCACAAGGGACGTTTCACAAACATCCACGCGGGATGGCCAGGGAGGGTTCATGACGCTCGCGTATTCAGAAGCACTACTCTGTTTAAACGGCTGCAGCAAGGGACTTACTTCCCAGACCAGAAAATAACAGTTGGGGATGTTGAAATGCCTGTCGTTATCCTGGGGGACCCAGCCTACCCCTTGATGCCATGGCTCATGAAGCCATACACAGGCAGCCTGGACAGTGGTCAGGATCTGTTCAATTACAGGCTGAGCAAGTGCAGAATGGTGGTGGAATGTGCATTTGGCCGTTTAAAGGCTCGCTGGCGCACATTACTGACTCGCTCAGACCTCAGCCAAACCAATGTCCCCTATGTTATTGCTGCTTGCTGTATTCTCCACAATCTCTGTGAGAGTAAGGGGGAGACCTTTATGGCAGGGTGGGAGGCTGAGGCAAATCACCTGGCCGCTGATTACGCGCAGCCAGACACCAGGGAGATTAGAAGAGCACACCAGGAAGCAGTGCATCAGAGACGCTTTGAAAACGAGCTTCATCAATGGCCAGGGTACAGTGTGACTGCTGTGTTTGTTGATGAACACCCAACCCCTTGATTGACTCAGTCCCTGTAAGCAACTCCCCTCCCCTTCGAGTACAGCTTACTTATGCAAATAAAGTCACTCTCATTTAAAAGCATGAATTCTTTATTTTTCATTATAAAAAGAGGGAGAGAAGTAAGGGTGTGCTTTGGGAGGAGGAAAGGAGGGATGGAGAAGGCCATTAAAAAAAAATTCAGAGTAACGGCATCCTTCTGGTTGGGCTGTCCACGGGGTGGAGTGGGCGGGTGCACGGAGCCTCCCCCCACGCGTTCTTACACGTCTGGGTGAGGAGGCTAAGGAACATGGTGAGGGGAGGGTGGTTATACAGGGGCTGCAGCGGCACTCTGTGATCCTGCTGCCGTTCCTGAAGCTCCACAAGACGCCGGAGCATGTCAGTTTGATCACGCAGCAGCCCCAGAGTTGCATCCCGCCACCGCTGATCTTCCTGCCGCCACCGCTGATTTTCCTGCCGGTCTTCCTGCCGCCACCTCTCATCTCGGTTGTCCCTCCTGTCCTCACGTTCATCCCTCCTGTCCTCACGTTCACTGGCCTCTTTCCTGTAATTTGAAACCACATCCTTCCACTCATTCAGATGAGCTCTTTCATTGCGTGTAACTTCCATAATATCCGAGAAAATCTCAACTCGCTACTTATATTTCCTCCTCCTTAAATTTGATAGCCTTTGGGAAGGAGGAGGGACGCTTGAAAAATTTGCAGCTGCATGAGGGAGATAAATATTTAGAAAGATACATTTTACAGAACAATGGTTATACTCTTTCACAGTGAAAAGCACTATTCACCTTACATAGCACATGTGATTTCCCTACAAGGTCGCATTTTTCATCTTAATAGTGACTGCTTGCATCTCTGGGGTTACAGATCTCACAGACACAGGTCCAGGCATCAGGATTCAGCTTGCATGCGGCCATGGTAAGCCACTGTCTCAGTGATTTACCCTCCCCCAACGCATGGCTAATACCACGCTAGCTCCTGCTAATCAACAACCTTCCTCCCCCACCCACTGCTTGTCCGGTAGCTTGGGAAGATCGCCGCCGGTGACCAAACAGAAAAGATCATCGGCATTTCACCCTCCCTCCCCGCTCGCTACGTGCAGGAAAGTGTTTTTTTTAAGCTGCTGCATTCCACGAACCCAGTAGAAAAATGGCCACCCCCCTTACTTAAATTCCTGATTTTTAACCAGGTTATCCTGAACGATATCACTTTGCTGAGGATAACAGAACAAGATAAAGAGCGGATGCTTCTTGAATGCCAGCAGTCCCTGGGACCATACGCTGCGATGCTTTGCCACGCAATGATACCTGATTACTTGCTACATGCATGGCATGGTAAAGTGTCCTACCATGGTGGGCGGAACAAGGATGCCTTGCCCAGAAACCTTCTGCAAAGGCTTCTGGAGTACCTACAGGAGCGCTTCATCGAGATGTCCCTGGAGGATTTCCTCTCAATCCCCGGACATGTTAACAAACTTTTCTAAGTAACTATACTGTCTGCGAATGCATCCCAAGTCCTCAGGGCAAATCAATCATTAAAAAAGGCTTGCTTAAAAAACACTGTTTGCTATTTGCAAAGGTACACTCACCAGAGCTCCCTTCCAGGGCATCATTCTCTGCAATAGTTGCTTGTGAGGGCTGGGAGCAGGGTAATTCCGTCAGGGTGATAAAAAGCTCCTGGCTGCTGGGGGTCACGGAGTGCTGTGTGCTCTCTGCGAGGTCTTCCTCTTCTTCTTCCTCTTCATCTTCCCCGTCTGCATAATCCTCAGACATGGCAGAGATTACAACCCCCACCTCGGAATCCACGGTCAGGGGTGGGGTACTTGTGGCGCAGCCCCCTAAAATTGCATGCAGCTCATCATAGAAGCGGCATGTTTTTCGACCTGCCCCGGACCTTCCATTTGCTTCTTTGGTTTTCTGGTAGGCTTGTCTGAGCTCCTTAACTTTCACTCTGCACTGCACGGAGTCCCTGCTGTGGCCTTTAGCAGTCATAGCCTTAGAAATTCTTTCAAATACTTTTTCATTTCGTCTTTTGGAACGCAGTTCTGTTAGCACTGAATCCTCTCCCCATATAGCGATCAGATCCAGTACCTCCCGAGCGGTCCATGCTGGGGCTCTTTTTCGATTCTCAGGAGACTGCATTGTTAACTGTGCTGATGAGCTGTGCGTGGTCACCTGTGATGATGAGCTCTCCACGCTGTCGAAGCAGGAAATGAATTTCAAAAGTTCGCGGGGCTTTTCCTGTCTACCTGGCCAGTGCATCCGAGTTGAGAATGCTGTCCAGAGCGGTCAGTGGTGCACTGTGGGATAGCTCCCGGAGGCCAATACCGTCGATTGCGGCCACACTAACCCTATTCCGATATGTTAATACCGATATTAGCGCTACTCCTCTCGTCGGGCAGGAGTACAGAAACCGATTTAAAGAGCCATTAAAATCGATATAAGGTGTCTCCTAGTGTGGACGGTTGTGGCGTTAAATCGGTTTTACGCTCGTAAAACCGATTTAAACGCCTAGTGTAGACCAGGCCTAAGTATTTTCAGCCTACACACTAAAGGCAAGATTGTTCCTGTCCCACATGCATGGCAAATTCCAGAATGGAATGGGGGGAAGCAGCCTCTATGGGACTGCTGCTACTGCTCCCATGCAGGTGGGTGGGGAGAGGGCGAGTCTTGACTTTACCCTCCTCCCCAGTATGTGGAACTGGCATAGAGGGGGAAGTTAATTGCTACCAATATAGACCAGTAGCCAATGGCTTCATCCCCAGAACACAGGGGCAATTAGGGAGAGAACTGTGATTACAGACCGGTAAGTCTAACGTCGGTACCGCGCAAATTAGTTGAAACAATAGTTAAGAATAAAATTGTCAGACACATAGGAAAACATAAACTGTTGAGCAATAGTCAACATGGTTTCTGTAAAGGGAAATCGTGTCTTACTAATCTATTAGAGTTCTTTGAAGGGGTCAACAAACATGTGGACAAGGGGGATCCAGTGGAGATAGTGTACTTAGATTTCCAGAAAGCCTTTGACAAGGTCCCTCACCAAAGGCTCTTATGTAAATTAAGCTGTCATGGGATAAAAGGGAAGGTCCTTTCATGGATTGAGAACTGGTTAAAGGACAGGGAACAAAGGGTAGGAATTAATGGTAAATTCTCCGAATGGAGAGGAGTAACTAGTGGTGTTCCCCAAGGGTCAGTCCTAGGACCAATCCTATTCAATTTATTCATAAATGATCTGGAGAAAGGGGTAAACAGTGAGGTGGCAAAGTTTGCAGATGATACTAAACTGCTCAAGATAGTTAAGACCAAAGCAGATTGTGAAGAACTTCAAAAAGATCTCACAAAACTAAGTGATTGGGTAACAAAATGGCAAATGAAATTTAATGTGGATAAATGTAAAGTAATGCACATTGGAAAAAATAACCCCAACTATACATACAACATGATGGGGGCTAATTTAGCTACAACGAGTCAGGAAAAAGATCTTGGAGTCATCGTGGATAGTTCTCTGAAGATGTCCACACAGTGTGCAGAGGTGGTCAAAAAAGCAAACAGGATGTTAGGAATCATTAAAAAGGGGATAGAGAATAAGACTGAGAATATATTATTGCCCTTATATAAATCTATGGTACGCCCACATCTCGAATACTGTGTACAGATGTGGTCTCCTCACCTCAAAAAAGATATTCTAGCACTAGAAAAGGTTCAGAAAAGGGCAACTAAAATGATTAGGGGTTTAGAGAGGGTCCCATACGAGGAAAGATTAAAGAGGCTAGGACTCTTCAGCTTGGAAAAGAGAAGGCTAAGGGGGGATATGATAGAGGTATATAAAATCATGAGTGATGTTGAGAAAGTGGATAAGGAAAAGTTATTTACTTATTCCCATAATACAAGAACTAGGGGTCACCAAATGAAATTAATAGGCAGCAGGTTTAAAACAAATAAAAGGAAGTTCTTCACGCAGCGCACAGTCAACTTGTGGAACTCCTTACCTGAGGAGGTTGTGAAGGTTAGGACTATAACAATGTTTAAAAGGGGACTGGATAAATTCATGGTGGCTAAGTCCATAAATGGCTATTAGCTAGGATGGGTAAGAATGGTGTCCCTAGCCTCTGTTCGTCAGAGGATGGAGATGGATGGCAGGAGAGAGATCACTTGATCATTGCCTGTTAGGTTCACTCCCTCTGGGGCACCTGGCATTGGCCACTGTCGGTAGACAGATACTGGGCTAGATGGACCTTTGGTCTGACCCGGTACGGCCGTTCTTATGATGGCTACACTGGAACTAGAGGTGTAATTTCCACTCAGATAGACATACCCGTGCTAGCTCTGATTGAACCAGCGTGCTGAAAATAGAAGTGCAGGCACCCCAGCATGAGCAGCAGGATGGGCTACTTACCTGAGTACAATCCCATCAGAAAACTATGTACCTACTCAGGCAGTTAGCTCATCCCATTGCACTGCCATGACTATGTGCCTATTTTTAGTATTCAAGCTCAATCAGAGCTAGTATGGGTATGTCAACCTGAGTTGGGAATTACACCTCCTGCTCCAGCAGACATACCCTTAGGGTCACAATTTCCTCTCTGGTTATCTCCTGGGGCAATGCAGCTATTATGTGTTGCCTCTTAAGGCAAATTGTGAAGACAAAACTAACAGCTGCAGGCAAGACAAGTAAATTTCCCTGACCAAACACAGACAAGACAGAAGAGGTGGGAAAGGAAAAGGAAACTCAATTATGATCAAAGGCAGGTGGGTAATTGTGATGCTGTTAGCTTAGGTCATGAGGCCATAAGCTTCTTTTAACAGTTTTTCCATTTATAGGCCAGTTGATCCTTTACTTCTATTGCCATGGCAGCAACAGCACTGGAGGAGAGAGAACAAAAATTAATTCACCTGCACTACCCCCGGAGGTACTTGAAACCACAGGACATCATTTTCTTCAGGGATTTTAGTGCATCTTCTAATCTACTGGTTAACAGATAAAGCTAAATACATATTGAAAAGGTTCCTAAATTATAAAGACGACAACCCCTTTGTGATCTTGACAATAGAGAATTCAACCAGTGGGGAAGCCATCCTGGATCTTCTACTTACCCATAAGGAGGCATTGATAAAGAACACAGTAATATTTGCACTTCTGTAGTGCTTTCCATCGGAGCCTCTCCAATCTCTTGGCAAGCATTAATGCATTCAGCCTTACAGCACCCATGTGAGAAAGGTAATAGGGTACCAGTGGCCATGAGCTTTTTGAATTTAGCATAGTAAAGAATAAGTTCACAGGATGCAGCAGTGCAAGGATAATAGATTTCAGGAAGGCATAGTTTGGGGAATTAAGAAATCTAGTGAGTGAGTGAGACGAGATGGTGGGAATGTTAAATTTACTAGTGTGGAAGAAAGATGGAGAATCCTGGAAGACATCAGAATTAAGGCATATCAGACCATAAATCCTCAGAAAAAGAAGAAGATGGGATATTGAATGGGTTCAGCAGAGGAGAATTTTCAGGGAAAAGCAAGGTTCCCTTACCCTGGCTCTGAGGGTGGATTCCCCAGGCCAGAGAAGTATGCTTTTTACTCTTTTTGCTTATTATGTTATCTTGTTTTGATATGTATTTATGAAGATTCTCCCATGATAAACAGACATTCTTGCCTGTTGCTGTACTGTTTGACTTTTGCTCAGCCCCAGTTTACAGTCACATGCTTACTCTTTTTTCTGAGGCTGCAATATTGTAAATGGAAAAATTAAATTAAAAATGCTTTTCTCTCTTTAGTTTGTGGGACCCTACATTGAGCAGAACTAGGCAAAACATTCAGAATAAACCTACCGCTTAAACCCATTGCTTAAATCAGCTTCTCTACCAGGTGACTGGAGGATAGCTAATGTGATGCCAATTTTTTTAAAAAGCTCCAGAGGTCATCCTGGCAATTACTGGCCAGTAAATCTAACTTCAGTATCAGACAAATTGATTGAAACTATAGTTAAGAACAGAATATTCAGACACACAGATGAACAGGATTTGTTGAGGAAGAGCCAACATGGCTTTTGTAAAGGGAAATGATGCCTCCCCAATCTATTAGGATTCTCTGAAGCGGTCAACAAATGTGGGCAAGGGTAATCCAGTGTATATAGTATATTTGGACTGCCAAAAAGCCTTTCACAAGGTCCCTCACCAAAGGCTCTTAAGCAAAGTAAGCAGTCACGGGATAAGAAGGAAGGTCCTCTCGTGGATCAGTAACTGGTTAAAAGGCAGAAAACAAAGAGTGGGAATAAATGGTCAGTTTTCAGAATGGAGAGAGGTAAATAGAGGTGTCTGCCAGGGATCTGTACTGGAACCAGTACTGTTCAACATATTTATAAATGATCTGGAAAATGGAGTAAACTATGATGTGGCAAAGTTTGCTGATGATAAAAATTACTCAAGATAGTTAAGTCCAAAGGAGACGGCAAAGAGTTACAAAGTAACTAAACTGGATGATTAGGCAACAAAATGGCAGATTACACTCAATGGTAATAAATGCAAAGCAGGGCACGTTGGAAAACATAATCCCAGCTATACATACAAAATGATGGACTCTAAATTAACTGTTACCACTCAAGAAAGAGATCTTGGAGTCTTCAAAGATAGTTCTCTGAAAACATCTGCTCAGTGTGCAGCAGCAGTCAAAAAAGCTAACACAGTTTTAGGAACCATTAGGAAAGGAATAGATAATAAAACAAAAAAATCATAATGCCACTATATAAATCTATGATACACCCACATCTTGAATACGGTGTGCAGGTCTGATCACCTCACCTCAAAAAGATATACTAGAAATCTAAAAGGTACAGAGAAGAGCAACAAAAATGATTAAGGGTATGAATCAGGTTCCATATGAGGAGAGATTAAAAAGACTGGGACTATTCATCTTGGAAGAGATATGACTAAGGGGGGATATGATAGAGGTCTATAAAATCATGAATAACACAAAGTGCTATTTGCCCCTTCACATAACACACAAACCAGGGGTCACCCAATGAAATTAATAGGCAGCAGATTAAGAACAAACAAAAGGAAGCACTTCTTCATACAAGGCACAATTAACCTGGGGAACTCATTGCCAGGGGATGTAGTGAAGGCCAAAAGTTTAACTGGATTAAAAAAAAGAATTAAGTAAATTCCTGGAAGACAAGTCCATCAATGGCTATTAGCCAGGATGGTCAGGGATGCAACTACATGCTCTGGGTGTCCCCATGCCTCCGACTGCCAGATGTGGGACTGCATGACAGGGGATGATTGCCCTGTTTATTCCCTTTGAAGCATCTGGGCATTGGCCATTGCCAGAAGACAGGATACTGGGCTAGAGGGACCATTTGTCTGATCCAGTATGGCCGTTCTTAAGTAAATCCAAAACATGAATCTGTAGCCTGCCTTTGGGTTTTGCTACAAACTTGAAACTCTATTTTGCCACATGGTTTATAAATCTGAGTTGAGTTTGAAGGGACCTGGGCTGATTTGGTGTTGTATATGGGAACTATTTGATACTCAGAGGCTTTCCATAACTTTGACCTGAAACAACATCATATTTAGCTGAGTTCAGTGATATCCCCAAGGGTGGTTTGAACCCAGGCAAAAATCCTCACATTAACCCTGTCAGCCAAATTTCTCTGAATTCTGCACAGCTCTAGTGAATAGGGCTATGGCTTTTGGAAACTAACATCTAAGTGTCTGTCCTGAAATTCCATGATGAAAGTTGAGAAAATCAGACACTGCCCTTCTATAAACAAACATCTCGTTTACTGTATGTGTGTGGAGTAATAGTGACATCCTGTGGCCAGTTTTGATTAGTCCTAGGAATGGACAATTTGCAAATAAAGAAAGCTACTCCTGTACTGTTAGCTGCAAGGATTAACTAAAAGATGGAATGAAGAGGGAAAAAGAGGGGAAGCTCCATCCTTCCTTAATCTAGCTCTAAATTTCAAAGCAAAAGAAATCAGTTGTGACACAGTTGTTTTTAGTCATAAACCAAACATTCTGGCCCCATTGCTCATTTAAATGTAACATGCATTAAACCTGCTTTACAAAGCCAAGCATAGAAATGAATACTGATAGGAGCTGCTAGGTATAATGACGGTAATTGGGAAACAGGGGAAGGAGAAGCCATTGGTGAGTGGGGAGGAAGGAGTGTTTGAGATCATTCTCCTAAGCCTTCTGAGATGATCTAGATAAGCCAGCTATAGATGCAGCACTGAAATGGAAAAGCAGTTTCATTTCCCAAGAACATTATATTTTGATGTTAACACACACAGCTGTTAACAATGAAGCAGGTTTAGGGAAGAAGAGATTCTTATCCATTGACCGATTCCTGCTGAAGTACAGCAGAAATATATTGTCAGGTGAGTCAGATATAAGGCTTGCCCAGAGGGGATACAATTCTTAATATACAGAGGAATTTAAGAGAAAAAATAAAATAGGTGTAGGGTAGCCAATAAATTGCCAATGAAGAAAAATGCAGCAGAGCAGAACAGCTGGCTGGAGCCCAGAGGAGAAAATGCTACATCTGAGATCACCCTTCTGTGATACAGTATTTCAAAAAACAAGGAGCCACTGGAGTTCAAGGAGAGGCTGATGAGAATCAAGGTGATTTTTACTGTAATTTATTGCCTAAATTGTGGTAGCACCCATGCTGTGGTAGCACCCATGATGTGGTAGGCACTCTCCAAACACTGAGGAAGACGTGGTTTCAGCCCTGAGGAGTGTCCAATGATATTTTAGGTGACAGAGAGAGGAAGATGGAGTTTGGTGCGGGATTGTGGGCTGGGTTGGGAAGTGGGAAGAAAAGGCTGATAGTATAGAAGGGACTTGGAGGGAGAAGGATTTACTATATAATTATATATAGAAAGAGAGAGAGAGAGAGAGAGAGAGAGAGAAGTGTCAGATCAGGGAGAAAGTGAGGTTGTGTTGTTTCTTAGTGACTTCAGTATCCCTGTAGAAGAGAATTCTTCCAGGCTAATTCAAGATTGTATGGGTGTCATGACAAGCATGGCACTGCCCAAGAAGCATATGGCTCAACATCTAGCTGGTCAAACTGTAACCTGGTATTCTGGTGGGGACTGGAGATTGTGGAGGGTGTAAAGGTTACTCCTTTATCATTGGCTGTTAGTTGGGGATCACAGTACATCTTTCCTATGAGGGTGAGAGACCTGTTTTAATGGTGTATCCTCGGAATCCAATGGAACTTGTGAGCTTCCAAAGAGCTGTGGGGGAGAATACCATTTTGACAGACCATCATGCTTTTGATGTGGTGGCAGAAAATGATAGTGATTTTTTTTTGTCCAACTATTGATTCTACATCCTGTAGGCATCTGGGGTTAACACAGGAGAGATCCACAAGATCCAGAGGAGTTCCTAGTCACTATGGCTTATAGTTCCTGAATGAAATCGAGGTACGGATGGTTCTTCAGTCAGATAACCCAATTTCCAATTTTGCACTACAAAGCCCACACCCTATGTTTGTTAGGCTTTGTTAGCACCAAAAGGTGAAATTAAATTAAAAATAAATTGTGGGAGGCTGGGATTTCTTGGGTTGATCATTAACTTTCCTTGTTGTTCTTGGTGCTTTTCACCATGGCTTACTATTGTCCTTCTTCCACACATGTACTGCTGTTCCTGAGATCAGAACCAGAAGTCTTTTCATCTGCTTTTGAGGCTCCTCTAACCTCAACAGAGCTTGTTTTACAAAAGAGTTTGGGGGATTTGTAGTACTGTATTGGCCGCTGCAACAAAGTGACATGCTAGCTCACCACTGATATTTGTTCCTACCCGCTTCTAGGCTTTTTCCTTTGTTCACTTAGGTATGTGATGTCTTCCTGATTCAGAATTGGTTTGTAGAAAAAAACGCATCCACTTGAATCCTAAGTATTTTGATTTGTTGACTCTTGATCTCCAAATATTAATATTAGACAATTAATGGTGTAAACATATCAGATTTAGAACTGTATACCTCAGTATAAAACAAATGTGCATAAATTGTAATGGAAATGGAAGAAAAGCATACTGGGATGGACAGAGGCTACGGGAGGCTCTTAGAGATCAGCTATTCTACACTTAGGGTATGTCTGCATTTCTAACTGGAGATATAATTTCCAGCTCAAGGAGACATACCTGCTGTAGCTCTGACTGAGCTAGCATGCTAAAAATAGAGTGTAGCCACATCAGCGTGAGGGGCTAGCTGCCCCAAGTTCCTTCCTCGTGTGTTGAATGGGTACAACTAGCCCCTCTCATTGCTTGTGCTGCTGCGGCTACACTGTACTTTTAGCATTCTATTTTAATCAAAACTAGCATGAGTATGTCTCCTCCAGCTGGGGATTACACCCTCATATTGAAGTACAGACATGCCCTAAATGATTCGTACTCTGATGAATCTACCTGCAGCACCTTGTGCACTCTCTCTTGCTCCCACTCCATCCCCAGGTTCCAGTGTCATGGGAAAAGCAAGGAAATAGCAGCCATTATAAGTACAGAGAGGATGATCTTATTATATTGCATGCAGGTTGGAAGGGATTTGAGAATTTCTTATGGAGATCAGCATTTTACCTGTTTGCTCTGAGATATATATTTCTTCACTAAAGCATGGCCTAGGGTCCCTGAGGTCCAAAATGGAGTTGTCATCAGGAAACAATGGGCTCATCAGGGTAAATAATATTTCACCCCCAGGACAATCGGCGATGAGAAGGGGTGGAAGTATAACCCACTGGTGAGTGTATGTTACATGTCCCTCTCTGTGCCTGGTCCACAGAGGATAAGAGTTTGTTATGGCCCCCAGCTACAGAGCCTGGCTCTCTAGCTCAAGCTGTAGAGACTTATGCATTGAGCTCTGGTGGTCTCCAGTTAAATCCTTGGTGTTAGCCAAGATGGAGGCTATCACACATGCTTTTAAAGTCCCCCAGCCAAAAGCATTGTTTCACAGGCATCTTTCTCTCTCACCTCACCTGTAGCTCTAGGATTACAATAGTCTCCTTTAATCCTGTCTGGGGGAGACAGAAGGACAGAATCCTCCAAGGACAAGCTGGAGATCTATATTCCCCAACCTGTCCTGGAGCTCCACAGCACTGGTTCACAGGGCGTCCAAAGCAGTGGTGGGCAACCTGCGGCCCGTGAGCCGCACGCGGCCCATCAGGGTAATCCAGGTAATCAGGTTCCTGTGGCCCGCGCCACTTCCCGCAGATCCCATTGGCCAGGAACAGAAAACCACGGCCACTGGGAGCTGCGGGTGGCCGTGCAAATGTAAACCAACAGTCTGGCAGTACACTAGTGGATTACCTGGATGGGCTGCAGGTTGTCCACCACTGGTCTGAAAGTTTTTAATTGCCTGTTGGTGAGAGAACTTAAAAAGATAAAAATCAAATAAAATAGAGAGTATTATCCATCAAAATAAACAACAAATAAAAATCAAATCTTTTCAGGTTTAAGTCTATAGCCTGTTGGGCTACTGATGATTGATTCAATCACCAACATATCCAATATAGTCAATAACACAAAATATGGAGTGCCAAATATCTACCTGGAGTTACACTAGGAAGAATTTGGCCTACAGTGTGGTAGATTTCAGGATTTGCAAAAGATTATGCTCCAGGAAAGACCACAGAAGAAATGCAGCAGCAGCAGCATGGTGCCTGGCTTACTTTCAGTCTCTTTCCCCTTTGTCATGAAAGATGGTAGCAGCTCTAGTAATAGATACCTGACATTGCTTTCTGCTTAAGTTGGTTCATCATTTAATGCCCGTGTGATAACCAGAGCATTGGAAATGTATGTATTAGGGTAGGATGTGAAATCTAGCGATTCAGTGAAGGTTAGAACAATCCTGACTGAGTTGTAGCAAGAAAACAGCTTGTTAAATGCCAGCTGAGGCAGAAGGTTTCGTCTCATTGGAACTCTACTTATTCTATGCTTGAACAGCTCTTGGAACAGCAGGATCCTGAGTACACCTATGTATACAAAAGACAGGCCTGGTAGATGTTAAACTGGCATTCATTTATTGGAATCCATTTTGGCTACTCTTCTTATTTCTCTCCTGGGAAGTCATTGTTGGTGGCATCTGGGAGTTAGATACAGTCCTGTTTCTGATACCTGCACCTCTTGCTTAAAGGCCAGCTTGAAAATAAAGGGGACACTTTTGTCTAGCATTAAGAAAAGACACGTTTGCAAGAACATGGATTTCTTTATTATTATTATTACACTGAAAAATACCACTGTGTTTGATCTGTATTTCACAGGATAAAGTGAAACCATGGGATGAATGCATCAGTCCCTGGAAGGCAAGTCCTGTAAACAAATTAATACAACCCAGGTTTACCTCCTCTACACTTTGATTCTCTTCTTGTGCAGCTTATTGATTGATATACCTCAGGGAAGAGATTCCTCTGACTCAGACACTAAGCAAGTTCCTAAGGAAAATATCAGCTTTAAAAAGGGAGCAGAGGAAAGAGCAGCAGTAGCAAAAATAGCTAATCTCTCATTTACAGGAGCCACTGAACATCTGGATAGCGTGAGGCACCTTTAATCCCTGGAGTGCAGGAAGAAATCAGCACCAAAGAGCAGCCCATGCTAATGCAGTGCCATTAATTTGTATACATGAGAAGGATGTATGTTATACATCCATATGGATACCACTTTGCACTTTGTACCTCCAGAGGACACTGAAGGAATTAATCTACTGAGACTGAACTGCTATAGGGGCTAACACAACCAGTACAATAATATTAAAATATGTATGCTGTCTGTATGCTGCCTATTTAACAATACACACTGGTTAAAAAAGATCGTGGCCTATATAAAACATTACACAATTGCCTGATGTCTGTCATGCTGCTGAGTAGAAACAGCCCTTCTTTGTCTACCATATACAATGAGCCTATCTACAGACGTTTAGATCCAGTGCTACTATATACATATGAGGGGAAGAGTAAATCTTGTGCCTAATATAATGGTGCAGTATTTATATGACAGGGAACCTGTCTGTAAAACTTTTATTTAGGCAAAAACCTTTTTATTTTTTCTAAAGGGACACCACCAACAGAGGGAAAAAACAAAGCTCCATCCGGCTCCCCAATACAGGTTTGAGGTTCTCCCCATTTATTACCACTGCTTTAGTTCTCGCTCTCTCAAGAGTCTCTGTCACAAAGACCATCTTTCTGAATGAGGAAGACTGAACAAGGGTCTGTTCCCAAGGCCAACACCATTATTGTTTATTATTAATAATAATACTTAACACTTCCATAGTGATTTTCAATGACTAGATCTGAACATGTTTTGTAAAAGTGGGAAAGGGTTAATATCCCTGTTTTATCGATGGGGAAACTGAAGCACAGTGAAGTTAAGACTGACATTTTTAAATGTGGGTGCCTAAAACAAGGTGCCTAAATCCATATTTAGGTACAGGGGCTGAGACCCAGCCTTTGCTATGAACTGTTACTCATGGCCCCCATGATGTTATTCCTCATTTGCACTGGTATTATTTAGATCAGAATATGTCCCAGTGATTATCTGTCTGAATGGTCTAAACTGAGATAGATCAATCTATATTATATAGCCATAACAAGTATGCCTGCTCTAGAAATAGAGACGATAAACCAGAATGGAACACAAATACAGAAGAAAAAACACTTGCATATATAGAAAATTACTATAAAACTGAATTGTATTAAACAAAACCCCAGTAGTTTTTTCTTTCCCTATTGCTATAGGAAGGCTCATCACTGAGATGCATGTCACATAGGAGGCAATCTCTGGTTAACACTCCTGAAACCTGGGGAAATTGCCAACAGTCAGCCTTTTTAGTCCCAAAAGGAGGAGAGAATTGTTAAGGACTCCAAGCTTGGATTAAACTATTCAAAATGTTGTAATTTTCTCTTCTACATCAGTGAGTCAGATCACCCAGATTCAAGTTTCCACCAATGAACAACCACTCACCCTTTGGGTATGGTTTCCAGCGCCAGGATAAACTGTTGAAGCAGTCAGACTCTGGCCAAAAGGTGTCTGGAATGAGCATCCTGTGGTTTCCTTGAGAAGCCATGTGGATATCTCAGATACTGCACCCTGCAGAATCCCCTCACAAGAGATGAGGCTTATGCAAGTCCCCTATAGCTCACTGTTCTTCTGACCTTGTCAGTTTTAATAAACTGAGAAACTTTACATAGAGGCTCCAGAAAGTGATAAAATGACCACATTGTGACACAGGGACTCTCAAACACCTTCACTGCTTGGAAATGCCATTAGTAGAAAACTCAATGCAGCATAAGAAGACTTAATTCAGTGGGAAACCCAAAGACTTGCAGAACAAAGAGCTACAAAGTCCCAGCGTAGGGAAAACACACACACTGCTCTGACAATGGGAAATGAGCCCAAAAGATACAACCCTTACTCCTTGCAACCTGATTTCCCTGGACAAAAGAAACGTAGAATGTTTGACTTGCCATACTTGCATTGGTAGGTCCCAAAAGACACATTGGAAGTTACAGCACTGGCTTCCTTGATAATGAAGGAGGAGCTCCTAAGCCACCATGAAAAGGCAAAACAAATTGTGGGCCAAGACACACCTTACTCCTCTGGCAGAAGGCCAAATTTAAGCTGAGGTAGATAAAATGGCCAGCTCATGCATAATGTGTATTAAAACCTATATTGAATGACCTCTCTCCCTTCCTGAACTGAAATGTATATGTTGGAATAACAATAAGTGATATTTATAGAGGCCTACATTTTCCAAAGTGATTTTGTGGTGCCCAGCGCGAGACACCTCAAAGAAGCCTGATTGTCAGAAAGTGCTGAGTAACCATCCTCTGAAAATCAGGCCCTTTTAATGTATCCCAACCTGGGCATCCAAACATCACTAGTCACTTTGGAAAATTTAATTCATAATACCCTTCATGGAAAGATCCCAAAGCACTCTACAAATTGCGAATGATGATGATATGAGAGCTATTTGATCGCAGAGTCTTTGTTTCAAGCCATGGTGTGACCTGGATGTCAGAATCCAGTTCTAGAGTATTCAGTTCCATAGACATTTCTTTACTGGGTAGAAGCACATGGACAAGAGAGCATTGCCTCAATTTAACCACTCATTCCCCTGTTCTTAGTACACAGACCAAGTACTTTTGTGTTGACGGACCACACAGAACTTAGTGATTCCTATAATAGCCAAGGAGAGTTGATTTGTAAAGCCCAATGGGTTTCTTTTTTGACTGAATACCCCAATGGACTTAATCAGACTTTAGGTTTGGCCATAACAAGTTCAATAGTTGCTATTTGCTCTTAGATCTTCAGCTTCATTAAATATAAAAGTTTCAGCTTTTGTTAGCAGTTAGTTGTATCTAGATCTATAATGGCTGTTATATCTGTCTAAGAAGAGACACAAAACAGAGAGCCTGACCACTTGTGGTCATTAAGGAGCCCATGGCATATTTCATAAGGGTAGAAGTGTTAGCTCTAGTCACATGACCAAATTACAGTTTGAGTAGCTATATTCTCCCCCACTTTAAATGCATCCCACAGTTTCAACACTGGAGACAGTATGTTTCTTCTTTTCCCTGTTTATATTGTAACCCTTCTGCCATGGGGAGCCAGCAGCAACCAGGGCTGGGTTCAATATGCAGGGGTTCCTTTCCATTGATACAACACAGAACCGTCTCGAGCCTTCACCCAGTAACCTGGGAAATTTATACACCACCCCTGGGCGCCTCCGAGAGGCAATATTTCCCCACTCACAAGCACAAAGTCTGAGTGTAGAAAAGAAACTTTTAATAAAAGGAGGGAAGCAACTCAGAGTTAATTTGGGAAAACACTGCAAACAGGGTTCATAAACATAAGCCATGAGTAAAAGACCACCCCCAAGTAGATCAGGCAGTGTCCTTTTCCCCTCAGGTTCTTAAGTCCAGCAACCCCAAAGTCCCTTTCACATGCTTGACCCTTCTCTGTACCCCACTCAGAGTTGCTGTCTTTGGTCAATGCAGACCCAGAGTTCATAGGTGCATCTGCAGAGTTCACCTTCCCCCCCAAGTGGGTGAAGAGGTACTTTATTTGTTCCGCATCTCTCTGCCAGCCACCCTGTTGGCCACTCATCATCTCTCCACCAGCCTCCTTGCTGGCCACTCAGCGTGCCTCTCCAACGCAACAGCCACTTGTTCACTAGCTGTCAGTCGCCTTCTGCTGCCACCTGCCTCTCTGCTGTGACCTCTGCACATCAGTCTCTTAGTAATTTTCAGCTCTTAGCAGGCAGGGCCGAAACACAGTCCTACCACAACTGATTTCAGCTCTGATCGGGTATTTAACATAACAAAGAGGCTCCCAAGGAAGTCTATTTAGCTCTATTCTTTGAACAGTGGGAAGGAACAGGTTAAACCAATCTAGGGAGGACCCTTGATGAGGGTTTGTAGCCTCCTGGCCCCTGTCCCGGACACCTGCCCCTTCTGCGGGGTGAGGGAGACCCTGGCGCATGTTTACCTAGAGTGCGCCAGGTTGCAGCCCCTATACCAGCTCCTCACCGACATTCTGTTACGTTTCTGGCTGCACTTTTCCCCTCACCTCCTTATCCATGCGCTCCCTATCCGTGGCCCCACAAAGTCGCGGGACCTCCTGGTCAACCTCCTCCTCGCCCTGGCTAAAAAGGCCATCCACGCAACCAGGGAGAGGAGGTTGGCCGACGGAGACTCCTGCGACTGTGGGGCTGATCCCTTGTCGTTCCTCTGGGCGGCGTCCGCTGGCTCCCGAGGAGCAGTGGGCGCTGTCCGGGTTCTCTGCTCGGTGTCCCCATCAGGCTCCCTCCTTATGACCCTTTGACCTCACTCCTGTCCCTGTTCTTTATTAGTTGTCCCTGTGGATCCTGATAACCCAATAGTACACACAGACATTAATGCAGGCTGATCCAGAAAGGTTCATGACGCACACATCTTTCGGAACACTGGCCTGCTCTGGAAGCTGCAAGCAATTATTATTATTTTTTTTTTGAGATACCTGTCCCCACCCGTCTTACTTTCACAGGGCACTGACATTCGAGTCCCTGGCTTAACGACGTTCTTTCAACTGAGAGTGGCCCCTCCTTTGGGACAGGTTAAGCACAGTCCTGCTTTCCTGTATTCCTACAATAATTACAACACTAGTAACCATATTTCACTATTCCTGAATTCAGTACTAAGGTGATTTGTACCCAACACCAGCCAAAGTTGATCACTTTAACATTGCTATATCTGCTGAATATGTAAGCAGAGCAGGAGCGAACTGTATTTATATAAACACACCCAATGCCTCTTCCCCACCCAGATAGCTGTCAGGGAAGCATTCATTCAGACCCTGCTTACATCATTTTGTGGTGGGGTGCATTCTAGTTGCCACATTCTACACAAGATGTGGCCAGATTAAATTAACTCTGCATGACAGTGCTCACATGCAGTGTGTTGGCTTTATCATGACACAGACTGGCCCTGCCTTAAAACAAATATAAATGGCCAGATCAGAATTCTAAAGTTTTTGTGCTCCTCTGATAATACAGAATTCTCCTTTATTTTTTTCTTGCCAGAAATTCTCCATCTGGCCCTTTGCCTTCAGCTCACAGTTTCCATTGGGAAGGAGAGGAGCTAGTCCTACCCTCTTTTATGTTGGTTCCTTAGGGAAGGACATTCCCTCCATGTCTGGAAGCTAATGCAGTTTCTAGGGGCGGAACAAGTTCTCTTCCCTTACCTCAGAGAAGTAGTTTTAATTTACTCCCTGTCCTGCTGAATGAGGCTATATTCTACTCATCACAAATATTGGCCATATTCTGGCACTGAGAAGCTTTCTGACTGTGACCCTAACAGCCCCTCAGTACAAGAGGGCAAAGGCTTCACTGGTATCTGATAGTGAGTTTCAGTTGGCTGACCAGTTCAGTATACCCCAACTCACGGATGCCGTAACCTGTATCTAAAAGGTGTCATATAAGATATCAATAGAAAGCTAACATCATACTGATCATTAATATTATTGCATGGTGTATGTATGGAGGACAAATGCAAAATTACAAAATATTGGAAACAATGTTCTTAATGTGTGTCTTAATGTGTGTCTGCCAAGCAGGGCTGATGTTACTCCACCCTCGCCAAAGGGATGTGGTTTTGCCACTTTTAAGGTACTTCCAAGAAACATTAAGAGACAATGGGAATGCATTTACATTAAAAGTAAACTAAACCTAGCCATATAAAAAGGAGAGACGCTAACCACTCAGCATCATGGCAGGGGGAGGAGATTGCAGGAACCAGTTTGCATTTTAGCAAACACCAGAAGAGGGAGAAACCAGCATGAAACTTCCTTCACCATGAGACTCTGTGTATCCTTCCTTACAGCTTGAATGAGCTTTACTTTGCGGGAGAGATATCCTTCAGAAGAATCCATTTCAAAGGTCACTGGACTATAAAAGAGATGGCTGCTGAACCCCGAATTATCTTTCAACTATAAAGACAAAGAAACCAAGCACTTTGGACTTTGTGGGAGATCCTGACCATGGGGGTGGTCAGCCATTTTGCTGGTAAGTAGTGTGGTCAGAATCTTCCCTTGAACCTTTTGTTAAGTCTTAGTCTCTAGAAAGTGTTTTTCACTTTTATTTGCTTGTAACTGTTGGGTGTGTTTTGTTATAGTGTTATAGTCTGTTAAAATATGTATATATTAAATCCAATATGTAGTTTGTAAATATATAGCAGCAATCCAAGATGGAGTTTGAACTGCCATCTTGTTGTTTACTGTTATCATGGCCCAGTCATAACTGGATCCAACTGGCTTTTCTCGCCACTGGCAACTCCAAGGACAATTTTACCTCAGACTGTTTCCCACCTTTGCTGGCACTGTACCATATTTTCCCGCCACTGAAGGCATAAAGGGACTGAACCCACTGACAAGAGGCACAGTCCATCCCAGTGACTGTCCGTGCGTGGTTCAGGCCTTCACAGCACCAGTGCATTGTTGAAGGGTACCACCGTTCCTGAAGTGAAGAGAAAGGGAAGAAGATATTCCATCTTACCTGCTCCTGTTCCTGGATACAACATCACCAGAGGGTTGCGGTTCACTACTTCCACCCTGAGACATCGAGGGACTCTTCAGTGTTCCTCCTCTGCGGGTTCCAATTATCCAACGAGTGTAGGTGCTGGACTTCAGCGCCACCATAGACGTGCTGACAACATAGTGAGATAAATAGGGTTTTCTCAGTTGGGGGTTTATATGTGTTATTGCCAGGGTGATTTGTATTTTGGGCCTGAGCTTCATGCTCCTGTTTTAAGGCTGCTGTTTCACTGTTTTTGTATTGTTTACCTAGTTACTGTTCATTTACATTTACCCCTTTCCCTGATTTTGTAAATTTATCCCCCCAATACACTTGCCTGTTGTTTTTACCTTTACCTATTGCCAGTTTTTATTATTTGCGCTACACATAGGGAAGAGGGAGGGAGACCTGTACACCAGTTCACCGGTGACACACATGGCAGAGGGCGGGTCTGGTCTTCTGAGTAAAAGGGGCTTGTTTTACATCTTGATACCTACATTATTATACATCTAGAGTTACCTTGGCTCCCCTTTGAGCTAACATAACCATTTCTATCTCTAGCCTTTATACCTGAATTCACTTAAAATCCTAACTCCTTTTGTTAATAAACTTGTTTTACTTTTAAACTGAACCACACCAATGCTGTGCTTGAACTGAAGTGATTGTTAACGCCAGTTAAAGTGATAAACTGTGCGTTTTGTCTCTTTAGAGGAGCAAACGAACATTTCAGTTCCTATGAAGGGCCCTGAAAAAGGCTGGGCACTGCAGAGCACACGGTTTTGGGAAAATTCAGGACAGGAGGGGTGTTCGAGTCATCTTGCTAGATGTAAGCAAGGCTAGTGGAGACCAGAGCATGGCTGTGGTATAACAAGCAGGCTGCTGGAGTCGGAGTTGCTGGTCCAGAGTTACTTATTAAATGTACATTCAGTACATGCTGGTATGCTGGCAGGGAGCACCCAGACAAGGAAGCTATAGCAGTACAGCATTTTAAGGCACCCAGGTTACAAGGCAGGTGACGACACAACCCCTCACTGGTCTGGATTGCACCCCAGAATGTGACCAGGGGTGGTTCTAGGAATTCTGCCACCCCAAGCACGGCGGTGGGCCGCGGGGGGCGCTCTGGCGGTCGCCCGGTCCCGCGGCTCTGGGAGACCTCTTGCAGATGTGCCTGCGGAGGGTCTGCTGGTCCCGTGGCTCTGGTGGACCTCCCGCAGGCATGCCTGCGGATACTCCACCGGAGCTGCGGGACCAGCGGGACCCTCTGCAGTCATGCCTGCGGGAGGTCCGCCGGAGCCGCCTGCCACCCTCCTGGCAAAATGCCGCCCCAAGCGCGCGCTTGGCGCGCTGGGATCTGGAGCCGGCCCTGAATGTGACACTGACCATTTACATTTCAGTTGGATAATGCATGCTGAATATCCTACTATAAGCTTTCATGGAGTCGGTTGAACACTGTTGAGAATTAGCATGTTTCACTAGCCAGAGGTGGGTGCCTTTCTGAGGTGGATGAAGTGAGCCAGCTGTGTAGTTTGTATATTAGCTTTAGGGCCCGGTCCTGAGATATGCACTTGCAATGCTCATTAACTTCATTGAGAGTTGCAGGGGCTTAGCACCTTTTCTGATCAGTCCTTAAGCTGTTCTTTGAGATGGAATGTGCTATATAAAATGTATTAATCTATGTGTGGAACAAATCCACTGAAATAAAGGAAAAGCCTGTGTAAAAATCTATGGCAGGATATAGATCATAGTTTGTAAAGCACCTTGAGAGTTTCCTCTCTGAAGAGTGATATTTAATTGCAAAGTATTATTTCTTTTAGATGCTAAAAAGGTAAACATTAAGATGAGCTACATGTAATTGTGATGTAGAAGAAATCCAGCAATCTTCAATGTGTGGTCAGGAGTCTGGACTCAAACAATAAACTGCTGCTACTGATGCTCCAAATCAAACCAGAGAAAAGCTTTGTGGAAGTGATCTACAGCTGTGTCTGAGGAGGAGGGGACCTCCCTGTCACCTGCACTTTATAGTGCTTATTTTTGGGGAGTTCTATACCCTACACAGCCTGGAATCATTCCCCTATGTAGCTCCATGTAGAGGGGATGGAGGCTTCTGGGTTAGATTTTAAACAAAATAATGCTTAGAGTTGGTCAATTTTTTTTTGACAGAACAGTTTTCTATTTGAAAATGAAATTTTGTTGAAAACAAAACATTTCACGTGACCCTGTTAATTTCAATGAAGTTTTAGACAGGAAAAAGTTGAAACAAATTCTTTTGATTTTCTTGTTTTGTTATGATAATGTTGAAACACTTCATTTCAGAAAGGTACAAATACTTCAATTCATTTTGTTTCAACTTTGATCTAATATTTTAACATTGTATTATATAATCGATTATGTTTTGACATTATCAAAATAACTTCACAATAGCAAAATGTTTCCATGTTTCTGAATCAACATATTTTTGAATTTTCATTACATGAGAATTTTCAAAAATTGACTTTTTGTAGCAACTTGGAATGAAGGTTTTTTTTTCAAAATGTCATATTCCCATAGGATGGAAATTCCATCTTCCAACCAGCTCTCATAACAATTAAAAGCTCAATAGCCCATAAATGCAATAGAGCAAATCTTCTCACAATCACTGGGGAAGTACAGAGAAGATCTCTCTCCCACTACCATCGTGTTGGTTTTGCTTGGGCTTCCCAGCCTTCACTACGCTTTCCCTCTAATTTGCACATTTTAGACAGGTTGGATGTTAATCTTTGGACCATAGAGCCCTTTGCTACTTTTCCGTGGCTGAAATTTGGAACTGAGCTGCCAACCCAAGGGAAAGGTCAGTAAACTCAGGCTGTAGAACCTAAATAATGCATCCACTGCCTTTGGATATTGGGGTTTTCCTGATCAAGTTAATTTGAGTCCCTGATAATATTCTCAAGAGCTGGATTTGCATAGATGATGATCATGCTGGACAGAGGAATGGATTGGGCTATGGTGCCCCAGGAAGGGGGAGTCTGTGGAATGATTATGCTAGAGCTCTACTTATTCCTCAAAATCAAGAAACAGCCTCCCTAGCTGTGGAGCCCAGATAGTTTCCAGAGCTTCTAAAAATTGCAGTCATAAGGGTTCCATTTGGCTGGCTTGTGCTCTTTGTTATGAAGATATGATGTACTCTAGCTGGCTGGGCTTGTCTCTAATAAAATCCCATGTGGTTACGATTAAAGCAAAAATCCCATTAACATTTCAAAAACTGTATTAATTCTACCTAAACAAAACCATTTACTTCAAAAAAATGTGATGGGCAATGATACATTTTCATGAAATCTATACAAATCATTAAATGGTTTATTACATCATCAACCCAAGTCTTGTTCTGAAGGAATTTATTCCTTTTTAATGTCGGGTGACAGGAGTTTACATACATCTACGGCTTCACATGAATGGGGGGAGAATGGGAGGTTTGCACATGAGGGGAATCTAAACAGACTCATTTATAGAAAGGGATTCCTTTTTATGTATACATATATAATAGAGGTAGGTGTTTCTGGTTAGGGAACATATGTTTTTTAACAATCTGAATGAAAGAAAAACCAATGCACTTCTAAATGGTATGCACTTTTATGGTACAGGCTCTTTTGTAGTTTGGTTAGATGTGTAGAGATGTCCAAACAAAAAATCATTATCCTTCTGGCACACAATTCCTCTATTCTGATCCTGTCTGTACAGCGCTGATTCTACTAGATGTTGACGTCTGAAGAAAGTGTAAACAACTGAATGTGAAGCACTGGAGCACTGGAATGGGTTACCTAGGGAGGTGGTGGAATCTCCACCCTTAAGGTTTTTAAGGCCTGGCTTGACAAAGCCCTGGCTGGGATGATTTAGTTGGTGTTGGTCCTGCTTTGAGCAGGGGATTGGACTAGATGATCTCCTGAGGTCTCTTCCAACCCTAATATTCTATGAATGTGCTTGGTTGGAGCAACCTCACAGCAGAGTAACTTATAAAGGGATTGTCATTTTAATTCATCTGTCATTAACATTTAATATTCTGTGGCCAGCTTCAAGGTTATCACTACGCTGTGCACTTAGGCCACACAGGACTTCATAGCAGCAATCGGGACAGAACTCAAATTCTTCCTCTCCAGAAGTTCAAGTCCTTACCAATTGAGGACACGTAGAATTTTCTTTGGCTGCTGCACTACTTGGGTTTCTGACACACAGTCAAGTAATTTTGATTTCACCCAGTAATATGCAGTAATTAGTTCATTACGATAATTAAACCACTAGATGAAAATATAGCAGTGACACTGCGCTATTCCACTATAAGTTGGGAGGACAACTGGGTGGCCTTCTTTGAGGTCATCCTCAAGATTGCTCCTTAACTAGTCCGGCTGGAGCTGCAGTAAGTCACCATCCCTTCAGCTCACCTTCTTCCATTCAGTTTTGTCACCTCTGCAATTCATCCAAGCCCTGAAGCAGCTCCTGAACCTGAGAGTCTGTCATCCTACAATATGCCGTGCAACTGCCAAAATATCAGGCCAGCTGGCTTATTCATTTTATACAGTGCAAATGATATTAAACTGCACTGTACAGATAAGTATTCAAAAAATTGCCAGGTTATTTTCTTCACATAAAATTAGCCAATTTGCCAGTGTATGTGATTGCAAAGAATGCAAAGCAACCCATTCCAGTGATTAACCTCTTAGTTAATAAAAGCAACATTTTCTTGTGTATAAATAAAATAATAAAAGGAACATTCATATGAAAGTAATATAGCATACCCTATTCTCTGCTCTTCTCCTTAATTAGTAAATAATTCATCAACCTCTGAAATGAATTGGGCTTCCACCCACATTTCTTCATCCAATTATCATGAAATAGGAAAGCAGGATTCTTCTCCCTTTGAAAAGGATGACATAATGAAATTGTTCAATAGCTTTTCTCAGCCCTGTGCCTGACTAGATTAGTACTTCATTGGCATACTTTCTGCAAGCTATTTCATGATTTTATTTTTCAGGTTGCATGGATTTGTGGTCATCATTTTCTGCCCCCCACCCTTTGTCTCTTAAATTCCCCATATTTTTCTTTCACTGTGATGCTTGTAGATATCACCTGTATTAAGGTTGTCTTATATTGACATAACTTTAGAAGTATGTTCATTGCATTTGAATATGTTTTCAGTAGAAATGGGATGGCACAACTTTTACAAGACTGATGAACTGCACTTGGATCCAGAAATTGCCTTTTGCATTCTAGATCCTTTCTCTCCCCCTCCCCCCAACATACAGCACATTACTGAAGTACACAGATACACATATTAAAATACCATTATTAAAGATGCAGAGTCAAGCACCCAAAAGATAGGAAATGCCAGTTAAAGCACCTGTGTAACCTAAACTTGTCCCCACTTCTGTGAATACATTATGAAACAGTCTGTAATTACGTGATTATGTTTATTTTTCCACAGTACCCTAGGGTCATTCAGTGCACAGAATGTACCGTGCTCTATTACTGAGCAGCTATTCCATATTTTGTTTTCTCCTTGTTGTTCAGTGTGTGGCCCCATATCTTGCTCTGAAGACAGAATTTATTTACTCCTGGGCTTTTCTATTGTACTTACAATTACAGTAGCTGAGTGCTTCACAGATATTAATTAATTTATCTTCCCAACACCCCGGCGAGGTTGGGAAGGGGGTATGGTATTATCCGCATTTTACAGAGTGGCAACTGAGGCACAGAAAGATAGCACTTTATATGTTCAAAGCACAGCTTCCATTGACTTCAGATGCAAGGGTGTGTGCTCGGGATTTCAAATTGGCCCCCAGAAAATGAGGAACACACAACCAATGACCACCTGTGAAAAGTCTGGTGTTAAGTGACTTGCCCAACATCAAATAGAACTCTGTGGCAGAGGCAGGGATAGAATCTAATTTTCCAGAGCAGCATTCAATTGTCATAACTGTGAGATTCTCCCTTCTCTTCCTTCAGTCCCTTGCCTCATTCACTACATGCTTTCCCATTTCAGCAACAAATAAAGTAGGGCGTCCTACAGAGCACAGCCTTCTTTCACTACACAACCCCGATTCATCCCCAGAGCAGGTGCATCCTGTGCACTGAATCAGGAAGGGGTCCTGTGGGAAAATAGAATGTGATCATGTAATTAAACAGTTTATCATAATGCTCACACACAACCTTAATTCTGGTGTTTCCTAATTTTTGGATGCTTGACTTTACAACCTTAATAACATTCTTTTAACATAGTTTGTGTGTGGGGGAAAAAAAGAAAATATATAAATTTCATCACATGTCATCATATTGACAGCCACATGGGTCATCAGTAGGTTTGGGACCATTAGATCCACCACCCAGATGTCTGGTACAGCTAACCGAGTAACTGATAGCAGTAGTAGGTTGTCATACTTTATGTGGACACACGAGAGGGGGATGGGACACTTTGCCAATGGGTTTCACAAATATTTATTGATAGGAGGGGAATGGTGAGACTCAGGAATCTTGGTCTCCATTCTAGGCTCTGGAGGGGTGTGTGCGCTCGTGGGCACAGATTCTCCTGTCCATTCCCTACAAGCATGACCCCTTCTGCCCATTCTTCTCCAACCTGCCCCTGTCCCAGTCCTGCCTCTTCCCCACTCCTTGCCCTTTGTCTCAGTCCCGTTCTCCTCACTTAGTCAGTCCCAGTGTCCATTCCTCAGGGTTTCCATCAGTGTCTGTGCCTACAATTTCTACTCTAAGCCCTCTGAACCCCCATCCCAGTGTCCTCCAATCCTACTTCCAGTCTCCTTGCTCAGCCAGTCCCAGTTGTCCTCCTGTTTTCTCATCTGATCTGCCACTCTCTCCCACCCAGCCTCCATTTGCACTTCCTGCCCCCCACACATTCTCCATCCCCACTTAGTCTCAGTCCCAATTTCCCTCCGAAGGATCCTTGTCCAGTCTACTTGTCCTAGGCTCTTTTTCCAGACAGTCCTAGTTCTACCCCTGCACCTCGGCTCCTTATCAGGTATGTTTCCCCTTTTCCCCTCTGCCCAGAAGCGCTGGCAGCCTTTTTGGTGCGCTGGGCGGCGGAAGGTCCCACCCCTGAAATGGCGCTCCTGACGGAGGCAGCGGAAGGTCCCGCCCATGAAATACTGCTGACGACAGCGGTGGCCGAACATCTGGCCACGGCGGTCGCCGCCCCCCAAATGTTAGTGTACTAGGCAACCACCTAGGTCACCTAATGGGTTGCACCGGCTCTGCCTCTGCCATATTTCAAGTTTTTCCATAGAAAAAACCCCAAGAATGTTTTACTTGGGCAAAACAACTTATTTTCCCCTAGCCTTATTCTAGAAAATGGCGGAACTGAAATTAAAAAAAAATATATTCAGCCTAAAGCAGATATCCAGCATGGAAAAATTCAACCCAAACATTTAAAGTTTGGCAAGGTTATAAGTAGGGCTGTCGATTAATCACAGTTAACTCACACAATTAACTCAAAAAAGTTAATCACGATTTAAAAAATTTATCGCGATTAATCACACTTTTAATTGCACTGTTAAACAATAGAATACCAATTGAAATTTATTAAATATTTTGGATGTTTTTCTACATTTTCAAATATATTGATTTCAATTACAACACAGAATACAAAGTGTACAGTGCTCACTTTATATTATTTTTATTACAAATATTTGTACTTTAAAAATGATAAAGAAATAGTATTTTTCAATTCACCTCATACAAGTCCTGCAGTGCAATCTCTGTAATTGAAATCAATATATTTGAAAATGTAGAAAATATTTAAATAAATGGTATTCTATTATTCTTTAACAGTGCAATTAATTGCACAATTAATCGCAATTAATTTTTTTTAATCGCTTGACAGTCCTAGTTATAAGTAACTGAAAACAGGGTCTTATCATAGGAACTTCTGAACTACCTTAATAATAGGTGGCGCTACCATCCCTGACTATAATAAGGCCATTATTGAAACTTTATTTAGGGAAGCATATTTTTTCTTTGGATGTAAAAAACAATATCAATGTGCAGGCCAATGGTCTTGGTGGTGGTGGTGGTGGTGGTGTGTTTAATCTTTATGTGGGAATATACTAATATCTAGTGCATTGTAGCTTGTCTTTCTCACAGAAACATATGTATGATATGCAAAGGGGATGCCATTGTAGTTCCCAACTAAGATGAATACACTAATGAGGCCATCAACTCTCTGACACCAGCTACTATAATGAACTGAAAGTGGACCCTCACATGACAACTCACACAGGAATTTAAGGATATCATCAAATCCTTCCCCAAACAATTCCACGAGAATCTCTACAACTTTATTCCCCATGATCCCACTTGGGAAGCAAGTAGAATGTCCCTAATATACACAAAGAAGGGAACCCAGGCAGACCCATCATATCTGGCCTTGGCACTCTTATTGAAGGAATAAGGAGGAATAGAAATTATCCTCAAACCACTCACCACACAAAGGGCCACCTTCCTACAGGACACAAATAACTTTCTCCAGAAACTCTGCAACATTAACAACCTCTCTAAGTACACAAGTCTTGTCAGTCTATAGATGCCACCTTCCTAATACACCATCATCCCACACAATGTCAGCATCCCTGCCTGCCTCAGATACCTACAAGATATTGACAACACTTAGATATCCATCCGAACACACATTGCCAAACTCATTCATTTCATCCTCACCCATGAACATTTTACATTCAACAACAAACACTTTGTCCAGATCATGGGAACAGTCATAGGTATTAGCATGGCCCCCCAACATGCCAACCTCTTCATGGCCACCTTGAGGAAGAATTTCTGGATAAATGCACCGTGAAACCAATGATATACCTGAGATATATTAATGATATTGTCATCCTCATATTCCTTCCTCATATTCTTCCTCTCCAGAAGTTCAAGTCCACAATTTTGACAACCACCATCTATCCATCAACCTTTCTCTAAAACACTTCCATACCAGCCTCAACTTCCTATCAGTTTCAACAGAAAACAATGGAATAATATAAGAAACCCATAGATTACTACTTACCATCAGAGATCTGGTAACCACCCCAAACATACCAAGAAATCTGTCATCAATAGAGCAGGCACTCAGAAACCACAGAACATGCTCTGAGGAGAAAGTCAGGGATACACATCTTAACACTTAAAACACCTTCACCAAACAAGGACACTTCATCAGAGAAGTAGATCTCATCATGGAGTGGGCCACCCAAATACTCCAAGAGAACCTGCTTCAATACAGGGGGGAAAAGCCTTTGACTGCACACCCCTAGTTGTCACCTGCCACAAAAGGCTGGAACCCATAGGAGGTTTCTTTAAACAATTATTTCTTTCAGGATGTAGTTGCCATAATCTTTTCTGAACTCCCTCTTCCAGACTTCAAACAATCTGCCAACGTCACCAAGCTCATCATCAGAAGCAAGCTCCCCACAGACCAGGACACACCAACTCAAAGCAGCACCAGACCCTGCCAGAACAACTGATGCAAAACCTGTAGACATATCTCTGCTGCTAAGATGATCGATATCCCCCACAACATGGGTCCTACACATGCTTATCACAATATGTGGTGTACCTTGTCCAGTGCACTATATGCCCAGTAACAACTATGTGGGTGAAACCAGACAATCACTATGCTCTCAGATGAACTCACATACAAAAATGATAAAAGATAAAAACACCCTATCACCTGTGGGCAAACACTTTTCACAAAACAATCAGTCCATATCTGACCTCTCAGTCCTTGTCCTCCAAGGAAACTGCACAACATCTTCAAAAGACAAGCCTTGGAGCTTAAATTCATAACTTTGCTAGACACTAAAAATCATGGTCTTAATAAAGACACTCCATTCGTGGCTTATAACAGCAATCTGTAACCCACTAACCCCCTCTTTTTTGTCCTATGACAGCAGAGATGTTAACTGCCACGTCACCTTTCTTACAATATGTGTTAACTACTTATGCTAAACAATCTGTTCCATCTTGTATTTAGCTGTGACACTCTGAGTACCTTTCCCAGGCCTGAAGAAGAGCTCAGTGTAGCTGGAAAGCTTGTCTCTTTCACCAACAGAAGCTGGTCCAATAAAATATATTACCTCACCATCAGGTAGCAAATTTGCAACAGAATGACACAACACTCATATAACATTTTTGCTGGCTATAAAACCACTTTAGGGAACTTCAATGGTCCTGTATCAGAGCAAGTCTGCACATTTCAAGAGATGTAGTAAAAACCCCATGTTGTCAGAACCAGTCAATGGAGCCTCTGGAATATCTAGCTGCAAATTCCCTTGATTTTGAGACTCTATAGGCAACAAGACTGAGCTCAGCATTCACTTTTTTTTTTAAAGAGATGTCTAGTCCTTTTTGTTGTCAAGAGCCTTGTCAGTGTAAACGGGGCATTAGGACTGAAGGTTTGTGGCTGTGATTTCCCATAAAAATAATGGATTATTAATAGGTACCCACAAGAGCCTAGAACTGGCATTGGGCACCCAAGAAAATCCACAGGCATGGTTTCCTTGATTTGGGATATGAGAGATTCAAGGCAAATTCTCATTTGTGTGTGCGGTGCACAGGAACAATTTCCTTTTTTAAAAAAAAAATGAAAACTGAAATTCTCACTTAATAACTTGATTCCAGGAGCAGAGCTTTAAGAAGGACACCAAATATTGCAAAACTCAGAGGAGTTAGCAACACCGTGAGGAGTCAGTTTAGTCTGGAGGGGGTCTCAGAAAATTATTTTGCAAGCTCAGTATAGCATGTGAAGGCCAGCTCTGGATTGGGTCCAAGAAAACAAATTGTAGAAGGTGTCATATAGTCACTCAGTTTAGGAATAATTAAACCAAGTTGTACACTGTGTGGCAAGATGCACTTTTTCTATGTATTAAAAAGGGAAAGGGGACATTATCTTTCAGTGCTACCTGTGATAGGACATCATTCTTAAAGAGTCAGATTTTCAATTGCCAAATGCTGTAAACAGCCACTGAAGAATTGGTCTCAGCCCTCCATTCAGCAATTATGGGGATGCAGAATAAGGTAAGCATGATATAAAATTTTATATTTGCTCTCTCAGTAGTTAATTGCAGTAATCATTTTGATCCCACAGCACATAACATCAGTTTCCAATCTCACTCATTAGGCAAGACAGCCTTGTTTGTTATGGTTCCATATATTTAATGTGAGTAGAACCAGACGGTGTGCTGAAGGAAGAGTCTTTCTGAGCACTCAACTAGTTGGACACATTTAGTTATCTCCTCTTTTCCCACATAAAAGGAAAGTGGCATCATTAATATCAAAGCACAAATAAAATGATTATTTTCAAAATAAAAAATGACATTGTGAGAGATTATTTACCCTGAACCCTTAATATGAGAGAAAAACTGATATTAAAAGCTACATTGTTAATGGGCACATGCCCCCTCCCCCCCCCCCGATACTTGGATCTAAAGCCCGGTGAATCAAAGTTATATACTCAGCAGACAAGCAAAGTCTTTGGTCAAAAAATTTAGAGGTATTAATTAGCTAACAGAGGGAGTCCACGCAGGCTCATGAATGTAATAGGAGAAACCTCTGCAAACCAAGAAACAAATTAATTGAAAAATATTATATAAGTGCTACAGAATTGATACAAAGTATATCCTGTTTGATATCAAAATCCATGTATAAGCAAATTCCAGGGACGGAAGTCTAAATTGTAATCTGTTTTGATGATTAATCATGGAAAGGAGAAGAATTTCCCAATATGCTTTTCCTGTAATTAACTCACCTGTCAAAATAATTGGAATCCCCTAACATGTAGTGGACATAGTACAAAAAAAGGGGGCTGGGGAGTTACTGGATGAAGCTTAAATGATGACTCACTTTGTTCAGACAAGCATGTGAGATAATCTCTTCTGAACTGGATTTCTCTTTATTGGGTTCCTAACTGGGACAAGAGAGACAGTTTCAGAGAACACCAACAGACAGCATTTTATTTAAATAGCTTATTCTTTAAAAAACCCTACTTGTAGCTAAAGGAAACACCTCAGGCTCTCGCTCTCTCCTTAATTCACACACCAACTGCCTGGTCTTGCTTTCTTTTCCTCTGCAGTGATTTATACAAAGATAGTCTTATTAAGTAAGGAAGAGGATGTCATTCTGAAGATGCTTCATCTAGATGAATGAGCAGGGGACTGCAAATCAGAAACTCCTGCATTCTAATTCCAGCGCTGTCACTTGATCACTGTGTTACCCTGGGCAAGTCACTTAGCATCTCTGCCTCAGTTTCCGTATGTGTAAAATGCAGATACTAACTCCTGCTTGTCTCACAAAGACACTAAGAGGGTTTGTTGGCATAGTGTGCAATGCTTTGAAGATGTTCGGTGTTAGCAGTAGTCACTAAACATTTGGGATGCTTTTCTGATGAACTTCTATTGAGATTTATTTCCCAACAGTTTCCTAGTTACTGTAATTCCTTCTCCACACACAATCTCCTAACACATAGCAGCCCTCACTGCTGCAGTAGTGTTTCTAGCTCTGGAATGACTGAACACACTCACACTGGGGAGCTTGTTTTCAGCATCTGTTTTAATAACATTAATAAGAGTCCTGGAGTCACATGTTTTTTTTTCCCGACACTATAATTTTGCGACAAGGGCAAATATGGATTCTCCCACTGCCTAGGTTGCCCATCTGAAAATGCTTTTATTTTGTGCTGGAAGTACTCACTCCATATGACTATTGTTGTGTCCTAGTCATGGTCCCCTGCCCCAATCTTCTGCAGTGTTTCATAAATGTCCTGCACAGCAGACCAAACCAAATTTAAGAGAGGCTCATTGATGTCTTAGGTTTGTCCACTCAAGTGACTGCAACATTAAATTGGAAGCTTTTTCTCCATTTTCCCCAGCACTGAGTGACGCTGGTTTGGTCTCCTGACAAATCAAATGGCTGAATGATACTTAGACCCAATCCTTATTGCCAGTGTAGTAAGGAGAGATGAAGCCCATGAACCAGGAGAGCAAAGCTGGCTGTACACCACTATGCACCCCCGGGCCTAGACTCTGGGCTAGGCTAGGCATTGACATAGCCCTTGGTGTAAGTTAGAGCAGCCCTGAGGCTGCTCTAAATACACCTGTTGCCATCAGCTCCTTATGGAGCTATCCTTCCTCCCAGAGTAGCCACAAGTTAGAGCCATCCATCCATACACCTGTCCCACCTCAACCATTCCCCTATGTTGCAAGGGGACATGGTTTAGGGCTAGGCTGTTCTTTTGGACTTATGCTGTCCAGGAAACCCCCTGAATTAACTAGGGGAATTCCCATTCGGGGGTCATCTAGGTGAGTTATAGCCCCAGTATGATGCTCACACAGCATAAATGGGCTGGAACATGGCCCAGGATCAGGGCTGTAGTGTCCATAGCTCAGGAAAGACTTGATGAGCATGCACAGAGCCCCAGGCTTTTTCAGCATCTGCTGCATTGTCTTTGTCTGACTGCAGCCTTTAGTGCAAACTGAGTGTGGCTGAGGCAGGGAGGAAAATTGTTGCTGAGTTAGGGATCGGGTTACAAGAGCAATACTCTGTAGCTGCAGACTGCTCCCTGACCTTATCAGATTTTCAGCAGCTGCTTTGCTGTGGCCTGGCGCTCAGGGAGAGTTGATAACAATACTTTTAAAAACCACAAACATTCTTATGTGGCATCCCTCTCTCCTCCTAGGACCACCCTCTTGCAAGAAAGCTGTCTCCTTGCTGTCTCTTCTCCAGTTGGCCACCCCTTCTGCCCCTTGCTTTCTCTGTCAGGTCCAGAATACACTGTATGGCAGAGTATGCAATATATATTGAGAGTTTTCAGGTCCTAAATGAGAGGCTACTAGTCCTCCAGTACTAATAACTAACAGCTAAACACAGGGAGAGTTTGGGAGAAGACAACTTTTCTTGGAACTGATTCAAACTTTTGAAAAAGTACCAGGCATGGTTTTGGTTCAGATCAAGGATCCATTTGACCATCAGAGAGTGGGAGGAGCTAGAGTATAATACAGTCATAGATTTATCATTTTCAGTGGCAAGTTGTATTGGCATCTCCTTTTACGTCCTGCCAAATTTAGCCAAATTAAAAATTTGACTCAGCAATTATTAATTTGTAGATGTGCATTAATTACAGCAATGAAACCTTTAGTCATTTCAACTGCTAAAATCCTTCTGGGCATGGATTTGGATTAGAAGGAAAAGGATCCATGAAAAGATGAAACAGAAATAGGGCCATAGGGAAAATTCATAGAGGAATATCAATTCTTTTTTGGACCACACACTGGAAGAAAGTTTACCTAAAGATCCAACAAACAGACCACTAGAGCTCAGGATGGGGATGGGAAAATGAAACATCATATGTACAATGCTTTATTTGCAATGGTAACAAAATATCCACTACTGCATTCCAAGGAGTAAAAGGGCATAGTCCCGCAGTTCTTCAGGCAATATCCCCTGAATTCAGTAAGAATTTTGCCTGAATAAGGCCTGCAAGAGTGCAATCCTTCCTCCTCCACATATTGGTTTTCCTTTATAAATATACCACTTCAACTGCATGAATTTGATGAAACCTAATGAATTTCCTATCAGTCTTCAGAAGCAGAGATTTTACTCCTCTGTTGTAGATAAGGACAGTGATTCTCAAACTTTTGTGCTGGTGACCCTTTTCACACAACAAGTCTCTGAGTGCAACCCCCGTTATAAATTAAAACCACTATTTTTTTACATTAAATACCGTTATAAATGCAGGAGGCAAAGTGGAGTTTGGGGGTGGAGTCTGACAGCTTGTGACCCCCATGTGATATATCGTGATCCCCCTGAGGTGAACCCCAGTTTGATAACTGGATTAGGAGAGTCAAAACTGATTCTTGGCATCGTGGTATCACAACCAATAAAGGCCAAAAAGCCAAAGTGAACTTGTTTTTGAGGGACTAGACAACAATATTTATTTATTATTTTTTTAAAAATACCATATTGTATCTTTTCTTCAGTTATTATTCTGATTATCTTCTATGATGGCAGTGCCTAGAAGACACCCCAGGTGAGATCACCCCATGGCACTAGTCACTGTACAAACATTCTGAGAGACGGTCCTTGCCTCAAAGAGCTCACAGTCTACTCTAAAAAGACAAGACAGACAAAAAAGGCGTGAGGGACAAGAGGCACCGACAGGTGAAATGACTTGGGACTGAGGTGGAAATAGAGCCCAAGTCTCCTGAGGCCCAGTCCAGCACTACTAGGGCACGCCGTTTTTCTTATGAGACCCTCTCCTGAAAGAAACCTGTCCTTCAATCTTAATATTTCTCTTTCACTCTAACCAGACACCTCTTCTCCCACTGGCTGTGGTCAGCTCCTCTTTTGGTGACACCCTGCTCTCACTTTGCCACTTCTGTCCTGGTCCTCAAGGAGTTAACTATGAGAAATACAATTTAGTACCTCTAAAATTTCCTAGTATGGTACTTGCTTTACTCATAGGACAGGGGTTCTCAAACTGGGGGTCGGGACCGCTCAGGGGGTTGCGAGGTTATTCCATGGGGGGAGTCATGAGTTGTCAGCTTCCACCCAGGGCCAGCAGGCTCCAGGATTCGGGGGGCAGCATTTTGTGCGCTGCCCACGGGGCACACGGGAGCTTCCGGTTCCGCTCCCGTTGCGCCGCTGAAGAAGGACCTTCTGTCAACGCGCCGCAGAAAACAGCGGCAGGCAATTGAGCAGCTCAATGACTGCCGCTGTCGCCTGCTGCATTTCGGCGGAGGGTCCTTCTTTGGCAGCACGATGGGAGCGGAACTGGAAGCTCCCATGCGCCCTGTGGGGAGCGCACAAAATGCCGCCCCCCGAATTCTGCCTAGGGTGCCAGAAACCCTGGCGCCACTCCTGCCTCCACCCCAAACCCTGCTTTGCCTCCAGCATTTATAATGGTGTTAAATATATAAAAAAAGTGTTTTTAAGGTATAAGAGGTGGTCGCACTCAGAGGCTCTGTGTGAAAGGGGTCACCAGTACAAAAGTCTGAGAACCCTGTCATAGGAACATGAAAATGAACAGACTACTAACAAGTAGTTGGTTGCTGATTATACCAGCCTCTAAGTGGATTATACCAACCTCTGTATTTTAGGGAACATTTGGAGATATGTGGCATAATCAGAAATAAACAATCCCAAACAATTGCTTTTTGAGCTATTGCACAGCCTTAGAACCTATGCTCACAGGAGAGCTGGTTTACTAAAATCAGACAACCATAATATGAAAAATATATACAGTATATAATTGAAAACAAAGGCACATGACTTTGGGTTAGATAAACATGTAGACATAGCGGGGTTCAGAATAATTAAAGGGACCAGCCCCTGCTACTCCTCTCATAGCTTCAGTGCCAGTCTATGAATGGAATAGTACCGCAAGTTCTTCCACACTAGGGGTGCAAGAGATTTGAAGCCACTGGATCAGCAGAAATGCAGATCTGTTGCACTTCCCCTGACTCAGTCCCTTTGTGGTCTTCCATGGCTGATTATGCAAGCATAGAAAGTTAATAATTGCTTAGAACATCATTAGGAAAGGGTTAAAAGTGATTTACTGACTGAGTATTATGTACTTCAAATATAGACCACCCTAGGAAAATGGGGAAAAGGTTTCATTTCCTGGACAGGTGAAATAGTGAGGATTAAAATGAACCTCCCGCTAAGGCTGTCTCTCCTACTTCACTCAATTCCAACCAGTTGCCAGTTAGTGAGACAGATTTGTTGTAGGTATAGTCTAGATAGCATGTCCTTTAAGAGATTAAGTAAAACTTGCCTATGGAGGTGTAGATGATACCCTTCCGTGCAAGCAAGGCCCTACTGTGATGCATGGGGATTTACTCCAAGAAAAGACAGGCACTGTCCTCTCTCTCTCTGTTTCCCTCTGACCAGAGGAGCTCCACTGGCAGAAGACACGGATGGAAAGTGCTGAAGCAATAAACTGCAATTTTGTACAAACGCCTTGTAATAAGGGGATTCTCTGATTCTTGTAATCCACTGCTGTGTGATTCTTGCAACCTAAAAATAACATGCACTATGTATATATAGACAATAACGTTATATCTCTGCCATTCTTTCCATAGGCGCGCGCGTGTGTGTGTGTGTGTGTCATCTTGTTAGTCTTCTTTTGGTTACTATATATGTAAGTTTTTAAAAGATGGGTTGATTGTATAATTCATGGCATTGAGGATATGCAGATGCTTTGGAGGAATAGTTAAATAGTTAAACCAGGTGCATCTGATTACTACCCTGATTTAAAATTAAAAGAAGAATAAAACACCAATAGAACATCCAGCTGCAAAGACATGGTTTAATGGCAAAGAAGGATTTGGACATCATTTGCCTCCCTTAACTGCTGGTAGCATGGCTATTGAGTCAGAAGCAGGTAGCAGTTATCTGATGCCAGTACATCTTTATGCACTGTTCACATTCCATTGCATCATGTCACATTTGATATGGTATAATGCAATGTGACTAATTTAATCAGACGTGAAGTGCACGACAGCAACATGCCAAGGCAGAAAATCTGAAGAAAAAAGCTTTTTGCCAAATCATGGCTGGATTATTTTTCTCAGCTGGAGGGCTCCAGTTTCAGAACTTGGGTTTTTCTATGCTGACCTTCCAGCCAAGGGCATGTGTCAAGGGGGCTCTTAATTCCCAAAGGCAGTGACACAGTATATTAGGTCAGAAGAGCTGGAGAGGGCTGCCAACATTATATTTCAAAAATAAGGGACTGTTTTCTTAGCAACCCCACCCCACCCTTCCTCCCAATATTATTAATTAATAAGCAGTACTCACCTACATTCACCAGGGGTATTTCTTGCTGCATTTTGCAGCACTCAGACACTCCTGATCTCGTTGTACAGAGATGAAAAAATAAGGAATGCCTCATGTAGTAAGGGACTGTTGGCAACCCTAGGATCATCAGACATTCACCCATCCTGAGTTCTGGGCCACTATCCTGCGCCCACTCCCTCCTCCTCCTCCTCAAGCAGTAACTCCTGGTATGATGCCCTGGTCTCTCACAGAAAAGGAAGTGCAAGAAGCATTTTGCTGCTGAACACATACATAGCTGAAGTCAAACAACTGAGCAAGCTAGATGTGGTCTAACATTATTCATTTAATAGGTCTGCGTTCAATTAGCTGCTTGTGAAATATGACGAGAAGAAGCAAACACAAGATTTGCCAGGACAGATGAATTTCTAGCTCAAAGCTTTGTGTTGGTGATTATTAGTGCATGCATGAAAATAACCAGCCTATACCAAAAAGTTTGGCCATAGGAGCCAGTATGTGTGAAAAAGTAAACCATACACACATTTTGGATTTTCTCTCAACCTGTGGATCTGTGTATAACACACCCACACTACTATCTAACACAAAGTGATACTTGTTTAAAAAACACACAAGTCTTTCTTCTGTTTTGGCCTTTGT